>NC_134493.1:31175228-31365417 GCF_040206685.1 Ascaphus truei | reverse complement strand
CCTCTGCTCCCCTTTCCCCCCCCTCCGCTCCCCTTTCCCCCCCCCTCCGCTCCCTTTCTCCGCTCCCCTTTCCCCCCCCCCTCCGCTCCCCTTTCCCCCCCCCTCCGCTCCCCTTTCCCCCCCCCTCCCCTTCCCCCCCCACCTCCCCCCCTCCCCTTTCCCCCCCCTCCCCCACTCCCCTTTCTCCCCCCCCCCCCCCACTCCCCTTTTCCCCCCCCCTCCCCTTCCCCCCCCCCTCCCCCCCTCCCCTTTCCCCCCCTCCCCCACTCCCCTTTCCCCCCCCTCCCCCACTCCCCTTTCCCCCCCCCCTCCCCCACTCCCCTTTCCCCCCCCCCTCCCCTTTCCCCCCCCTCCCCCACTCCCCTTTCCCCCCCCCTCCCCCACTCCCCTTTCCCCCCCCTCCCCCCTCCCCTTTCCCCCCCTCCCCCACTCCCCTTCCCCCCCCTCCCCCCCTCCCCTTTCCCCCCCCCTCCCCCACTCCCCTTTCCCCCACTCCCCTTTCCCCCCTCCCCCACTCCCCTTTCCCCCCCTCCCCCACTCCCCTTTCCCCCTCCCCCACTCCCCTTTCCCCTCCCCTCCCCCACTCCCCTTTCCACCCCCTCCCCCACTCCCCTTTCCCCCCTCCCCCACTCCCCTTTCCCCCCCTCCCCCACCCTTCCCCACTCCCCTTTCCCCCACCCTTCCCCTTTCCCCTCCCCTCCCCCACTCCCCTTTCTACCCCCTCCCCCGCTCCCCTTTCCACCCTCCCCCACTCCCCTTTCCCCCCCTCCCCCACTCCCCTTTCCCCCCTCCCCCACTCCCCTTTCCCCCACCCTTCCCCACTCCCCTTTCCCCCACCCTTCCCCACTCCCCTTTCCCCCCACTCCCCTTTCCCCCCTCCCCCACTCCCCTTTCCCCCCCTCCCCCCCTCCCCTTCCCCCCCCCACTCCCCTCCCCCTCCCCCCTTCCCCTCCCCCACTCCCCTTTCTCCCCCCACTCCCCTTTCTCCCCCCCCACTCCCTTTTGTCCCCCCCCACAACCTTTTGTCCCCCCCCACTCCCCTTTCTCCCCCCCCCCACTCCCCTTTCTCCCCCCCCACTCCCCTTTCTCCCCCCCCGCTCCCATTTCTCCCCCCCCACTCCCCTTTCTCCCCCCCCGCTCCCCTTTCTCCCCCACCCACTCCCCTTTCTCCCCCCCCCACTCCCCTTTCTCCCCCCCCACTCCTCTTTCTCCCCCCCCCCACTCCCCTTTCTCCCCCCCACTCCCCTTTCTCCCCCCCTCCCCTTTCTTCCCCCCGCCCTCCGCTCCCCTTTTCCTCCCGCCGCTCCCCTTTTCCCCCCGCCCTCCGCTCCCCTTTTCCCCCCGCCCTCCGCTCCCCTTTTCCCCCCGCCCTCCGTTCCCCTTTTCCCCCGCCCTCCGCTCCCCTTTTCCCTCCGCTCCCCTTTTCCCCCCGCCCTCCGCTCCCCTTTTCCCCCGACCTCCGCTCCCCTTTTCCCCCGCCCTCCGCTCCCCTTTTCCCCCGCCCTCCGCTCCCCTTTTTCCCCCCCTCCGCTCCCCTTTCCCCCCCCTCCGCTCCCCTTCCCCCCCCTCCGCTCCCCTTTCCCCCCCCCTCCGCTCCCTTTCCCCCCCCCCCTCCGCTCCCCTTTCCCCCCCCCCTCCGCTCCCCTTTCCCCCCCCTCCGCTCCCCTTTCCCCCCCTCCGCTCCCCTTTCCCCCCCCTCCGCTCTCCTTTCCCCCCCCTTCGCTCCCCTTTCCCCCCCTCCGCTCCCCTTTCCCCCCCTCCGCTCCCCTTTCCCCCCCCTCCGCTCCCCTTTCCCCCCCCCTCCGCTCCCCTTTCCCCCCCCTCCGCTCCCCTTTCCCCCCCCCTTCCGCTCCCCTTTCCTCCCCCCTCCGCTCCCCTTTCCTCCCCCCTCCGCTCCCCTTTCCCCCCCCCTCCGCTCCCCTTTCCCCCATCCCCCTCCGCTCCCCTTTCCCCCATCCCCCTCCGCTCCCCTTTCCCCCATCCCCCTCCGCTCCACTTTCCCCCCCCCTCCGCTCCACTTTCCCCCCCCCCTCCGCTCCCCTTTCCCCCCCCCTCCGCTTCCTTCCCCCCCCCCTTCCGCTCCCCTTTCCTCCCCCCCTCCGCTCCCCTTTCCTCCCCCCCTCCGCTCCCTTTTCCTCCCCCCCCACTCCCCTTTCTCCCCCCCCACTCCCCTTTCTCCCCCCCCGCTCCCATTTCTCCCCCCCCCCACTCCCCTTTCTCCCCCCCCACTCCCCTTTCTCCCCATCCACTCCCCTTTCTCCCCCCCCACTCCCCTTTCTCCCCCCCCCACTCCTCTTTCTTCCCCCCCCCCACTCCCCTTTCTCCCCCCACTCCCCTTTCTCCCCCCCCTCCCCTTTCTTCCCCCCGCCCTCCGCTCCCCTTTTCCTCCCGCCGCTCCCCTTTTCCCCCCGCCCTCCGCTCCCCTTTTCCCCCCGCCCTCCGCTCCCCTTTTCCCCCCGCCCTCCGCTCCCCTTTTCCCCCCGCCCTCCGCTCCCCTTTTCCCCCCGCCCTCCGTTCCCCTTTTCCCCCCGCCCTCCGCTCCCCTTTTCCCCCCGCCCTCCGCTCCCCTTTTCCCCCCGCCCTCCGCTCCCCTTTTCCCCCCGCCCTCCGCTCCCCTTTTCCCCCCGACCTCCGCTCCCCTTTTCCCCCGCCCTCCGCTCCCCTTTTTCCCCCCCTCCGCTCCCCTTTCCCCCTCCTCCGCTCCCCTTTCCCCCCCCCTCCGCTCCCTTTTTCCCCCCCCTCCGCTCCCCTTCCCCCCCCCTCCGCTCCCCTTTCCCCCCCCCTCCGCTCCCCTTTCCCCCCCCTCCGCTCCCCTTTCCCCCCCCCTCCGCTCCCCTTTCCCCCCCCCTCCGCTCCCCTTTCCCCCCCCTTCGCTCCCCTTTCCCCCCCTCCGCTCCCCTTTCCCCCCCCTCCGCTCCCCTTTCCCCCCCCCTCCGCTCCCCTTTCCCCCCCCCTCCGCTCCCCTTTCCTCCCCCCTCCGCTCCCCTTTCCCCCCCCTCCGCTCCCCTTTCCCCCATCCCCCTCCGCTCCCCTTTCCCCCCCCTCCCCTCCCCTTTCCCCATCCCCCTCCGCTCCACTTTCCCCCCCTCCGCTCCACTTTCCCCCCCCTCCGCTCCCCTTCCCCCCCCCCCTCCGCTTCCTTTCCCCCCCCCTTCCGCTCCCCTTTCCTCCCCCCTCCGCTCCCCTTTCCTCCCCCCTCCGCTCCCCTTTCCTCCCCCCTCTGCTCCCCTTTCCTCCCCCTCCGCTCCCCTTTCCTCCCCCCTCCACTCCCCTTTCCTCCCCCCCCCGCTCCCCTTTCCTCCCCCCTCCGCTCCCCTTTCCTCCCCCCCTCCGCTCCCCTTTCCTTCCCCCCTCCGCTCCCTTTTCCTCCCCCCTCCGCTCCCCTTTCCTCCCCCCCTCCGCTCCCCTTTCCTCCCCCCCTCTGCTCCCCTTTCCTCCCCCCCTCCTCCCCCCTTTCCCTCCCCCCTCCCACCCCACCCCCCTTCCCTCCCTCCTCCCCCCTTTCCCTTCCCCCACCCCACCCCCCTCCCCCCCCTCCCCCCCTCCCCCTCCCCTACCCCCTTCCCCTCTCCCACCCCCACCCCCTTCCCCCCTCCCACCCCCCCTCCCACCCCCTTCCCCCCTTCCACCCCCCCTCTCACCCCCCTCCCACCCCCTTCCCCCTCCCCCTCCCACCCTCCACCCTCCTCCACCCCTTCCCACCCTCCCCCCCTCCTCCACCCCTTCCCGCCACCCTTCGCCTTCCTGCCCACCTTCCCGCCTACCCACCCCTGCCTTCCCGCCTCTTCTTTCGCGCCCACCCGCCTCTGCCTCTCACCCACCCTTACTCCGCCCGCCTCTGTCTTTCACCCGCCGCCTCACAGCCGCTACATTCACTCAACAGACACCCGCCTCACTCGACACATACCTGCCGCCACACACACCTGCTGCCTCCCACCCCTACGCACCGACATCACTGACCCACCACCTCACTACACCCTAGCAGGACCCCCACTCACAGACAGCACTCACAACCCACGCGCCACCCGCCGCCTCACACCCTAGCAGGACCCCCACTCACAGACAGCACTCACAACCCACGCGCCACCCGCCGCCTCACACCCTAGCAGGACCCCCACTCACAGACAGCACTCACAACCCACGCGCCACCCGCCGCCTCACACCCTAGCAGGACACACGCCTTACATTTTTACATCTGTTATGTCACCAAAATATACATTGTACTGTGGTGTGTTTACAATAAACCATTTTTAAACAACATCGTATTACATTTTATTCCATCTTTCTTTTCAACATTATTATCCAACCATAACAAAAAATACTCACCTATTGTTCCACGATTTATAAATAATACTACCTATTACGCATTTACATCCCGGGCAACGCCGGGTCTCTCAGCTAGTATATATATATATATGTATGCACACACAGCTGTCTCTCACACATACTTATACTCCTTGTTTTTCCATCCCTATACACCAATAGGGACCACATAGTATCCACTCACACTTTTAGTTATGCTACTAACACTCACATTTCCACACCCACCCACACCATTTATATTAACTCCCACTCCACACACACCTTTTGTAAAGCACTGTATATACTGTGGGCTCTCCATTCATGTTAATTCACACTGATACACATACACACTCTTTCATCACTTGCTTTCAGGAACCTTTTGACACCTCCAGCCATAAAACACATCCACACCGGGGGAAGGACCAGCACAGATAACATTCCAATAGACACTGTTTATAGTATAGCTTTTGCTTGCTTCATTCATTGTAACATCGCCGGAAGAAGAGATCAGTGTATCTCGAAAGCTCGCACAAATAAAAGCATTTCGTTAGCCACAGAACGGTATCATCTATTTATTTTTTGATTATATATATATATATACAGTGGTCGACAAATCACCAAAAAATCTACTCGCCAAACAAAAAATTCTACTCGCCACCTAGTACCACACGTGTGCTGCTTGGGCCAATAGGAGCTCGCCACGAAGTTAAATCCACTCGCCCGGGGCGTGCAAATGTATAGGTTTGTCGAACACTGTATATATATATATAATTCTGGACTGTTCTTGCGGTTTTTGGACAAAAAATTCCGATAGACTGTAATAGGTTTTTCCCCCCAAAACAGCTAGAACGGCCACTTCGGACAATATAGAATGAGGCCGCGAGCCCGTAAGTGCTGTATTTAAATAGTTTTCTTTATGAAACGAATGCATACATAACAGAGAACTGCAGAGGGGCACAAACGAGTCTTGATTGTCAGATTTCAAACAAAAATTAAGTCAAATGGGCATCCCAGTAGTCTTGTGCTATTTGTTCAGCCAGTGGCTCTTCTCTAGTAATTGATAGGTCTCAAGAGCTGAGTGTGTGGAAATTCTCTAGATGCCTCGGATGACATGTCGGGGAGAGTTGTTTATATTCGTAAAAATAAGAATGGTCTAATGCAAGATGATTAGAATAGCAACTTGAATGGAGTAAAACTTGGTTTCTTAAAATAAGTCGGGCATGGGGGATTCTTTAAATAAGTAAGACATTGTCGCCAAAAAAAAAAAAAAAAACCACAAACTTTAGATAAGTTTTTGGGAGGAGGAATTTATTATGTATACATTATACCCTGTAGGGTAGAGGGCGTTCTGCAGAGCAAAATACATTATAAAATATAAAAAGAAAGCCAGGTTTGACTGTCAGCTGCTCAGTTAACTAGGGGAGCCTGAAAGCAATGCACTACAAGCACATCTGGCAGTGAAAGATATATATATATATAACAGTGTTCGACAAACCTATACATTTGCTTGCCCCGGGCGAGTGGATTTAACCCCCGGGCGAGTAAATATTGGCCCAAGCAGCACACGTTTGGTACTAGGTGGCAAGTAGATTTTTTTGTGTGGCGAGTAGATTTTTTGCTGATTTGTCAACCACTGTATATATATATATCTCAAGGGGGAATGTAACAGCCAGACATAGTGTACATTGTTACATGTTTTAATTACAGATAAATATTGCACACATATATATATCTATATCTTTATAGGCTTAAGCCTATAGGGAACCATGTTTACAATGGTTTTGAAGCAAAAAGTGGCACTGTGTGCTCATTTGCATGTCCTTTCCCAGAATCCCTTGCTGCAGTGGAAGTGCTGTATGCTGGGTGATAATGGTGAAAGGCGGGGTTGCTGACCTGCCTAAGACATGCAAATGAGCATACAGTAATATTTCCATTTGCTATATCTTTATACATACACATTATTTAAGTTATGGTGGCTGAAAAAGACAACAAAAACAACTCCACCGTTAGCATATAGCCAATAAAGACCACCTGTGAGCAAATTCACGTCTTAGACAGGTCTGCACCCCCGCCTTTCACCATTATCACCTAGCATACAGTGCTTCCACTGCAGCAAGGGATTCTGGGAAATGACATGCAAATGGGCACACAATGTGTTACCTTTTGTCTGAAATTCATTTTTATATGGAACCCTTATAAGCAAATACTCTGTTGTTCACACAGCTTTTAAGCACAGCATGGAATTAGATGCAAAGCCAGTCAAACAACTCGCAGACTGCTGTTTTGACCTTGTGGGTCTCATCAGTTTGAGGTTGGTTGTACTGGCTTTGCATATACATATAGGTTAAGGATACGGCCCCGCTGCCTGCTCTGCACGCGCGCCTGCGAGGCTGGCTGTCTGTGCAGCCGAATTCCCTGGTCTGCAAAGAGCTGCAGGGGGAAAGAGGGGGGGCGGAGGGGAGGGGGGGAGTGACGGGTGAGTGACGGGGGCGCAGGTATGACGTCACCCAGCAGGTTCGCCCTCATTGGCTGAACAGCCGGGGGCGTGGCCTACTGCTCCGTCGCCTGTGTCCATCTCAATTTTCGGGTCTGGAAGAAGAACGCGCAGCGCGGCGGCAGCCCCCCCTCGCAGCGGGCCCGGCCCCATTGAGAGGCGGCTCTTGTCCCCGCAGGGCCCGACATAGCGAGCGCTGCAGTATCCAGCAGGGACCAAGCCTTAGAGAACAGCAAGCACTCCAATGTAGAAATCCAAAAGACCTGGTGCTAATCCCATAAAAAATGGAAAGAGTACATTACCATCCAGCAGGGCAGCAGAACAGCAAAGAAGAGGCAGCACTCAGATGTAAGTATGCAGAAAAAAATTATTAAAACAGACACATAAGTCCTGGTACAGTATATGGTATAAGGTCTTATGTGTCTGTTTAATAATTTTTTTCTGCATACTTACATCTGAGTACTAGCTCTTCTTTGCTGTTCTGCTGCCCTGCTGGATGGTAATATATATATATATGTAACGGGTATTCCCCCCCCAATCGCAGATTTAGTGTGGGGTGAAGGAGAACATACAATGTTACTCGGGTGTGGTGCGTTACCTGTTGGCTCGCAGGAGGGCTGAGCTTCCGCCACGGGGAACCTGGGGCAATTATACTAGGGGTAACCACTTACTCAATTCAGCGCCTCCACCTGCGATGGCTCCCACCAGAGGGGGAGTGGTTCCTCGCAGGACAATACAATAATCACATACACGGGAATATATATATTAACGAGTGACTTTACTAACAAGCAATATAACATATCACGCAATACCTTTATATAACCTGTGTCCCTCTCTAGAGGAGACACCTACGGCGTCGCGCAGGATGCTTCCCCAACACCAGGTGATCCCACCCAGTGTCCCGAGAATCCCACCCAATGTCCCGCACTCTTGGAGAGAACGTGGGTGACTGCGCAGTCACAGTTACACTAAGGGGCCCGTTGGTGCACTTATGACTGTATGGTACCTGCCGAGCACTCCGGTACTCGGATCAGCAACTGGCTTCGCAAAGGGTCAGACGTGTGATGAATCCGTCTGATCCTCCAACCGAACTCCTTTGTACGCAGACCGCCAGGGCGGTCTCCCTCTGGAATAGTCTCTGAACCGCTTCACAGGGACCGCAGCGTCCGCTGAGTCCCTAACTAACACTTGGTACTAACGTGACAGGAACCCTAACCTAGGGCCTGTCCCTGTGGTACCGCAACCTAAAGTGGCTTTGGGGAAAACTCCTAGAAGCCTACCGGGGTTAATAACCTGCCCCACTCCCCTAACTCTTCCCAGCCTTGACTGTACTTACTAAGACCTAACGAGTCCCAGCGCCTACAGCAGCAAGCTGTAGCTCACTGGATGCTGCAGCCAACGTGCTGCGCAACAAGGTGCCTGCCTGTCAGACCTCACAGCACTAACAGCCGTGACTCTGACAAGGCAGCACTCTACACTAAGGGCAGCGTCCCTATCTTGGGCCTCCCTAAGCATTTACCCACTAAACTAGTGGGGAGTTGGGGCCTACCTGGGGTGTAGGTACCTATATGGGGCAGGAGCTGCACTCGCTCCCCGCACCCTTCCTTCCCTCACAGCTCCCTGACTCCAACTCTCTGTAACCTTTCTTTCCCAGCTCCCACTAATGTAAGTGGCAGGGTCCCTAACCTGAGGGCTGTCCCTGGCAACACTCACCTTACTGGGGAGCTGAGCTATCTCGGGCCCTGGGAGTGCTGGCCTAGTACAGGGAGTCCCTGACTCCTGTACCCTACCTCCTTCCCTGGGCTGCTCCGGTCTCTGACTGCCTAACGTGCTACAACTGACAAAAACCCTGTCTGCACACAACATTGTTGCAACTCTGCAGCATGAGAATCTGCCAGCTCTATTGGCTTCAATGCTGCCTGTGACAAGGGTTAAAGTGCAGTCCCCAGAGGCTGCTGGGAATTGTAATCCTTGGCAAAGCTCTTTTCTATGGGGACCGCGTGCGCGATCTTTACTGCGCATGGGCGAAGCTCGCGCCAAAACCAAGAGGGCGGTGCCCGCCGGGAGAAGTCGCCGTCCCCTTCCCCCACTGCCACAGGGGTAAGGCAGGGGGCAAAGGAAAATCAGGGGAACCGGGGGTGACCCCCTTACACTCTCCCCCTGGTGAAAATCCAACGTCCCCGCTTGGGGAACGACGTCACTCGGCACAATTTTTATATAATCAAAATGCAGTGCATAGAAAATACAACTTATCATTTCGACTTTACACAACAGGGTACATGGCAATTCACATACTATACCCGAGACTAGCTGAGACCAGTTGTGGGGTGCCCCTAACTGATCATGTGGGGGTACCTCACTTTTGCGTCCGTGAGCCTCCCCCTGGTGAATCTCTTGAAGAGCACACTCTGGGGTGACAGTCACCGGTTCTGTACTACTTCCTCCCCCTGGTGGAAGGAAGAGTACAATGTCTGTCAAACCGGTCTTTACCCGGTCATCCACGGCCTGGAAGCAGCAGGCCAGGCGGCCAGGACCTTTCCCGCGGTCCACTACTTGGTGAATAGGCCGCTTCTTTTTGGGCCCAAAGGAGGCAACTTCTACTAGATCCTTTGCCCTACAGTCCTGTGAGGCTTCCACTGGGAAGCGAAAACTGAACAATGTCTCTTTCCTCAAAGTCTCTGGTTCACCCGGCAGGGGGTAAAGGGTTGATACCTTACCACTGCGATGATTCCCGGTGGCCAACAGGTCATCAGGGACGCTGTCAGTTCCCACCTCGGCTGCCTGGGGACCTGTCCACAACACTTCTGGGACAGTCCACTCACTGACTCGAAACTCGGGAGCGTTGGATCCCAGTCCTGGGATCATCATTTGGGTTAGAGCGCACGGGCTCATACTCAGTTCAGGAGCTATAACTCTGGCCTTTTTCACGGCCACCTCCATCGGAGCCAGTGGGGAGCAAGGGGGTTCCTTACCACTCGGCTGGCGATGGGTTTCTCTTCTTCTGGCACGATTGCCCTGTGGTAATTAACTATTGCCCTAGTGCGATTGGGACACATATTTATATTTTTATTTTCCATTACGAGTATTGCCATTATTATCAAGATTTTTGAGTTCTTATCTTTATATTATGTGGGTACATGTGCTTATTTAAGCCAAGGTACCAATTCCTATTACGCTGTAGATATTAAAGCTGATACTCCACTTTCCAACAGCTAGGCTCCACCCCAAGTAGGAGGCTCTCTCCATTTGGTATAATATAAAAGGTATCACTGACCAGACTCCACTATCCCCTGACGAAGTGACCACGTGTCACGAAACGCGTAGGGAGGAGGAGTCTAGTCACTTGAGCCAACCCAGCCACTGTAGCCTCTGCAAGGAGAGTTCCCGGCAGCGGTGACGTCACACGCTCAGTACCACCAGCGTGTCTGCGTGCAGGGATTCTCTGTATCTTGCGGGCAGGATTTGCAAGCTGCGGACGGCAATTTGAGCAATACAATTCGGTATTGTACCATGTGAGTGTATTTTAATGTGTTTTTTAGTGTATTAGCTAATTAAAGTGTTTCAAACTACACCATATTGTGCCCATTCCTTCCCTCGGTGGGGGTTTCGCAACGGAGCCACCCCCGACGCCATTGTGGATTGAGGTCTCCTCCAGAAAGCTGCCTGCACGTGGGGGTCGTGAGAGGAGCTGAAAGAAGAGGAACAAGCACAGATTCTCTCCACTGACTGCATTGGCGTTCATCATGTGAGTAGGAATCATCACTGTCTTAGATAGGGATCTGATTGCTAGAAAACGCTGCGCAATCAGGTGTGCCTCTCATCTGTATTTCAGACGTGCATCCGTCCATTCCTAGGACACATCCCATCTGGAACATTTTCAACAGAGCCCAGTTACCATCTTTAATATCAGAGACTATCTGAAGATCACGGTATCTTGGACTTTAGCGCTGGGGACTTTAATATTGTTTGTGGGGTGCCCCTAACTGATCATGTGGGGGTACCTCACTTTTGCGTCCGTGAGCCTCCCCCTGGTGAATCTCTTGAAGAGCACACTCTGGGGTGACAGTCACCGGTTCTGTACTACTTCCTCCCCCTGGTGGAAGGAAGAGTACAATGTCTGTCAAACCGGTCTTTACCCGGTCATCCACGGCCTGGAAGCAGCAGGCCAGGCGGCCAGGACCTTTCCCGCGGTCCACTACTTGGTGAATAGGCCGCTTCTTTTTGGGCCCAAAGGAGGCAACTTCTACTAGATCCTTTGCCCTACAGTCCTGTGAGGCTTCCACTGGGAAGCGAAAACTGAACAATGTCTCTTTCCTCAAAGTCTCTGGTTCACCCGGCAGGGGGTAAAGGGTTGATACCTTACCACTGCGATGATTCCCGGTGGCCAACAGGTCCTCAGGGACGCTGTCAGTTCCCACCTCGGCTGCCTGGGGACCTGTCCACAACACTTCTGGGACAGTCCACTCACTGACTCGAAACTCGGGAGCGTTGGATCCCAGTCCTGGGATCATCATTTGGGTTAGAGCGCACGGGCTCATACTCAGTTCAGGAGCTATAACTCTCGCCTTTTTCACGGCCACCTCCATCGGAGCCTGTGGGGAGCAAGGGGGTTCCTTACCACTCGGCTGGCGATGGGTTTCTCTTCTTCTGGCACGATAGGCGGTGGGCACTGGTCCACTCGCACCACTGGACAGCTACCTTCGAAGGAGGACACCTCCGCCAGGACGCGATGCAGAGGGGAGCCCTTCGCCCGGGCGACCAGACTTAAGGAGCCACCGTGCTCCGCGGTCACCTGAAGGCTCACCCCCAACACCCCTGGGGCAGTCAACTCACCCTTGTCGTCGGTAGGTACTGGTCCCCATTCTAGGACCGATGGTACCATAGGACTACGCCGGACCGGCCATTGTAGGGCACACGGGCCCACAGCAGGGTCCGCAACATCGGGATACACTTCCTCTAGGGCACACGGGCCCACAGCAGGCTCTGCATCCGCCGAGATAGTGTGTTCATTGGTGTCACTTTAGTGGTCCGCCGGCAGGCGCATCACCACCGATGGTTCGTCCTTTTTCGTAGCTGGCTGGGCCTCAATCCTTCCCTCTTGGTTGCAACGGGGGACTAGGGCAGCCTTGTCTGTCAGCTTCTCCACCTCCGTGGTTGAGGTAGAGCAAGTAACAGCATCTTCATCTCTGGGTTCTGCCATCTGAGATTCCTGCTTGGGATCTGGGACTGTAGACTGCAGCAGCACAGGCTTTAGAAACTGTGCCCCGCAGCCAGCACACTTGGGGCCCCAGGTCTGTTTGCTACCTGGGAAGTCACACTGGTCACAAACACATCTTATGCACCCGTCATCAGCCACCACTGCCACCCGCCATTCTATTGGTAGCCTAAAGGGGTTAAAGTCCATACCACCAGATAGATTCAAATCCTTTTGTAGGCACGGGCACAGAAGAAAGGGTATTTTCCCTCCTTTTGTCCGCCATGCTCCATACAACTGCGGGTGTGTTTCTCTACATTCTGTACTGTCTTTAGTGGGAACAGCGGTTGCTGATCGCTGTTCACTGGGCTTGCTCCCCCTGGTGGACTGTAAAGGAGGGGCACGCTCTATAACTGAGTGGGTCTGGCTCTGCACTGAGTCACTCACATTGCGGGGGCGGAGCTCTGGTTTTCCCGCCAGTCCCGGACGGATTTCTGCAACACAATTTGATGCAGGCTGGCAGTCAGCAGCACATGTGCTCTCCTGCTTTGGCGGGAGACGCCATTTTAGGTGTGACTCCCTTGATGAGGGAGCCTCCATTTTGGTCACCGTTCTGGTAATCTCACTAAGGCTCTCTGAGTATGCAAGGGGGTAGCCTTCTGGTGGGGCCTCTGGGAAATGCAAGGTAAGAGGGACATTTTCCCGGCATATTTCCTGATCCGTTACTAGCCATAGTCTACAACACTGGTCAGTGGGGTCGTACCGGTGCTCTATCCTCTTCCACCCTTGGTCTATGCCCAGGAGTCTCCCTAGGGCCTCACAAATTTCCCTCAACTTCACGGCACTACTGGGAACATCCCCTACTACTAGCACATATCGCGGGGATACATCTGTCCTCTTGGTTCGTTCGTGGGCCTCATGGCTTGCAGGCCCAAACATGGTGAAAAAATCTAAATTGGCCAATTTGGAAAAAATGAAAACAGGGCACCCCAGGTCTATCTCAGCAGCGCCTCCAAATGTAACGGGTATTCCCCCCCCCCAATCGCAGATTTAGTGTGGGGTGAAGGAGAACATACAATGTTACTCGGGTGTGGTGCGTTACCTGTTGGCTCGCAGGAGGGCTGAGCTTCCGCCACGGGGAACCTGGGGCAATTATACTAGGGGTAACCACTTACTCAATTCAGCGCCTCCACCTGCGATGGCTCCCACCAGAGGGGGAGTGGTTCCTCGCAGGACAATACAATAATCACATACACGGGAATATATATATTAACGAGTGACTTTACTAACAAGCAATATAACATATCACGCAATACCTTTATATAACCTGTGTTCCTCTCTAGAGGAGACACCTACGGCGTCGCGCAGGACGCTTCCCCAACACCAGGTGATCCCACCCAGTGTCCCGAGAATCCCACCCAATGTCCCGCACTCTTGGAGAGAACGTGGGTGACTGCGCAGTCACAGTTACACTAAGGGGCCCATTGGTGCACTTATGACTGTATGGTACCTGCCGAGCACTCCGGTACTCGGATCAGCAACTGGCTTCGCAAAGGGTCAGACGTGTGATGAATCCGTCTGATCCTCCAACCGAACTCCTTTGTACGCAGACCGCCAGGGCGGTCTCCCTCTGGAATAGTCTCTGAACCGCTTCACAGGGACCGCAGCGTCCGCTGAGTCCCTAACTAACACTTGGTACTAACGTGACAGGAACCCTAACCTAGGGCCTGTCCCTGTGGTACCGCAACCTAAAGTGGCTTTGGGGAAAACTCCTAGAGGCCTACCGGGGTTAATAACCTGCCCCACTCCCCTAACTCTTCCCAGCCTTGACTGTACTTACTAAGACCTAACGAGTCCCAGCGCCTACAGCAGCAAGCTGTAGCTCACTGGATGCTGCAGCCAACGTGCTGCGCAACAAGGTGCCTGCCTGTCAGACCTCACAGCACTAACAGCCGTGACTCTGACAAGGCAGCACTCTACACTAAGGGCAGCGTCCCTATCTTGGGCCTCCCTAAGCATTTACCCACTAAACTAGTGGGGAGTTGGGGCCTACCTGGGGTGTAGGTACCTATATGGGGCAGGAGCTGCACTCGCTCCCCGCACCCTTCCTTCCCTCACAGCTCCCTGACTCCAACTCTCTGTAACCTTTCTTTCCCAGCTCCCACTAATGTAAGTGGCAGGGTCCCTAACCTGAGGGCTGTCCCTGGCAACACTCACCTTACTGGGGAGCTGAGCTATCTCGGGCCCTGGGAGTGCTGGCCTAGTACAGGGAGTCCCTGACTCCTGTACCCTACCTCCTTCCCTGGGCTGCTCCGGTCTCTGACTGCCTAACGTGCTACAACTGACAAAAACCCTGTCTGCACCCAACATTGTTGCAACTCTGCAGCATGAGAATCTGCCAGCTCTATTGGCTTCAATGCTGCCTGTGACAAGGGTGAAAGTGCAGTCCCCAGAGGCTGCTGGGAATTGTAGTCCTTGGCAAAGCTCTTTTCTATGGGGACCGCGTGCGCGATCTTTACTGCGCATGGGCGAAGCTCGCGCCAAAACCAAGAGGGCGGTGCCCGCCGGGAGAAGTCGCCGTCCCCCACTGCCACAGGGGTAAGGCAGGGGGCAAAGGAAAATCAGGGGAACCGGGGGTGACCCCCTTACATATATATTTAAGTAAACCCTTTGCTTGCTTTATTCATTGTAACACCGCCGGAAAGATTGATCAGTGTATCTCGAAAGCTCACACATATAAAAGCATTTAGTTAGCCACAGAAGAACGGTACTTTCTATTCATTTTTGATTATTGAAGCTTGGCTAACACGGTACTGATACCTCTACATGTATGTATATATATATATATATATAGCAAATAGAAATATTACTGTATGCTCATTTGCATGTCTTAGACAGGTCTGCAACCCCGCCTTTCACCATTATCACCCAGCACACAGCACTTCCACTGCAGCAAGGGATTCTGGGAAATTACATGCAAATGAGCACACAGTGCCACCTTTTGTTTCAAAACCATAAACATGGTTCCCTAAAGGCTTAAACTTGCTGCATGGTCCTGGTTGAAGCAAAAGGTGGCACTGTGTGCTCATTTGCATGTCATTTCCCAGAATCCCTTGCTGCAGTGGAAGCACTATATGCTGGGGATAATGGTGAAAGGCAGGGTTGCAGACTTGTCCAAGACATGTAAATGAGCATACAGTAATATATCCATTTGCTATATGCTTTGCTGTGGAGGGTTTTTGTCACTTTTTTTTAAGTGTGTGTGTATATGTGTAAGGATGTGGTAGGAACCTCATATGTGTGTTCAGTGTGTCCTGTTGTTGTGCTGCCTCTGTTCAGTGAGAAGCTTGTGGAGTGTTTGCAACAGTGTTGCAGTGTGCCCTAGCAGAGTGAGACAGGCAGTGTGATGCAATAGCAGAGCTGTGTGTCTGTGCAGATTAGGCAGAGAGGCTCCGTGGAGAAACTACAATTCCCATGAGCTCCTGGGCAGTCACCTGATGTGAAGAACCAATCAGAAGGCTAGGATGACAGGGACAGGAAAGGGAAGCGTGGGGGAGAGGTCACGCTAGACGGAGGGGTTCTGGAAGGTAAAGGAGGAGGGTGTATGCGTGCAGGGGGTCCGTGACCCGCCTGCATAGGCTAGCTTTACCCCGCAGGCCCTTAGGAGAAACCCCTGAGCCACAGTAGGCTGCTGTGCTGCAGGGACGCCCATAGTGGTAGCGATCAGTCACCTTACTGTGTAGACAGTTAGGGACAAGCGTGCGGAGCAGGTTTTCTGGTGAGCTGCTTGGGACCAGACAGCTGCACTGCAGACATCAAAGACAAGCAAGGATTCGGCTGATCCTTTTCGAAGCATTACCGGTCACCGCCGTGACCGGAAGGTATTTACATAAAGTGCACCAACACCGGTCAACAGGCGCTGATCCCGCCTTAGGCGTAACTCTTTGAGGACACTAGTGAGTGACCAAAGGCCTAATACACTGAGTTATTCTAGCTACTAGCGCAAGGACACGGTGTATGGGGCACGCGGTGGCGGGACCCGGACATACTCATTAAGAGCGTGGCTGAGCCACTACTGTACAGGACAATACTCATTAAGAGCGTGGCCGAGCCACTCACGTTATAAGGACATTATCATTTAGCTGCGTTAAGGTTATATTGCATTATAGGTTATGTGTTGGGTTATATGTTGCGTGTGTATTAATATGATAGAGTGCTAAGGTTATTGTGCATATAGTAAAGTTGGTTGCATCATACATGTGTGTGTATATGTTTCTTGCCCAGGGGTATCTCACATCACGGGGATCCTGGGTAAGTGGAGGCGCTGCGCTATAAGTGTTACCCCAGGCTCCCAGCTAGCGGAGGCTCAGATCTCCTGGAGCTGCAGGTGCGTGCAGTTACCGTAGTCGCTTTAGCGTGTCAGAAAAAGGGCTACATATGTATAGGTTGACAAGCACTTACTGCCAGTCTAACATTGTGTTATTATGGTAACCACATTGGACAGATGCTGGGAGATCTGGGAAACATGTTAGCTGCAGAGGGGAGGGGGGGGGGGGTTGTATATCTGTTTCATTTCCTTACATGACATCATATGTTATTTGCTCACAATATTGAATGCGAGATATGCGAGTCATGTGAGAAAGTGAGCCGCTTGGAAAACGCATTTCTGCCAACTTCCTACGGCACACATCTTGAAAAGCCATTACCTGGGACAAAATTAATTCAGTGGAAAGTTAATGAGTGTGAGGGTGGGGGTGGGTGGGGATAGTTGCTTCAAAATGCATTTTACTTGGCGATGGTATAGGATAGAACACAGCATGTTTCACAGGTGCATTCTGGGCCAGTTCAAGGAATCCTAAATGCACAAACCCTGCCATTCATACTCTTGTACCAAAGTAAATATTGGATATGTGGCCCCAGCCTGGGTGTGTTGTTGTCTTACATTTCATGCAGATTGTAGAGTGGGAACCGTCTAAATATTTGGGGACACAATTCAGAAAATACGTAGGGCAGGACCTCTGGAAATTTTGGGACTCCTCCGGTTTAGATATGAACAACTCGGGTAAAAATATTAGTCACATCTCTACTTGGAATATGCCCTATTATGTTACTGCATAAAATACACAAGTCTTTGTTAGTTGCCTTATTGCATTTATGTATTCATGTTATAAGACCACGTGACTTATAAACATGTAAAAACGTGTGATTTCTGAGTGTTAGGTGTTGTCTAAAAGTTCTTAGTAGAACTGTTGGTGCCGGAGTAATCGAAAAATAAGTAGGAATTTTCATATTGGATAAGTGCTTCTTTACTTTTCTTCCTACAATTATTGGAATTCCTCCATTGTTATGGAAAAAATGGCGTGTACAGCACTTTGATCTGAGTAATTATTCTATTAAAGAGAACAGAGGTTCCTCTGGTATTCTTTCGTTATGGGAGAGACACAAAGTCAACGCGGACTTACTACCTTTATCGGGATTATGCAAGCAATTTCTATTAACATACTTCAGTAACTACTAAATGAAAGGGATGGTGCCAAATAGTGTGTCAAGGTGCGGAAATATACCAGTGGAATTTCACATGGAATTCCTTTTGAATGGAACCGTCCTTAGTAGTGGCATTGTAGCATTGGATGTTGTCAGCACATTTCACCAGCCTCTTGTCATTTGAAACCACAGTGCCTCTTACTAAGCAACTTTGAGTTCAGTTGACCACTAAGTACTGTTGTAATATTATACGCATCATAGAAAACAATACCTTTCTGGGAGTAGGAGAACCTGTCACAAGATTTGCACCATATTGGTCTCGTGTATATTTTTGTTAAAAAAAAAAGAAATGGAAAATCCCTCATAAATAAAGATGGGCAAAACTTTCGCACGAAGTCAACGACGATGAGAAAGTCTGCGAGAAAGTCGCCCCTTCTGAGTCACGAAAACAAATGCAATTGAGACAGAGTTTGCAATTGCATTGCAATTTAATTAGCAAAATTCTCTAAAATGGCTAGATTCGGTTAAACCTGGCTCTATAAGTAGGACGCACACACCACGTTTCGATCCCTGCCTGGCAATATTTAATTAAAGACCACTATTTTGGTGACATTACTGGCCCTTTGAGGCCTGGAAAAATGTTTAGCAAGGATTCAAATGTTAGGGGAAAAGAAAAAAAACACTATAAAGATTTTTTTTTTTACCTGATGCTGACCATCGTAGAGGATAGAGGCGGATTGCGGGTGATGGCGTCGCGGGTCGAGAGCGTCCTAATATGCCGGGATTCGGAGGGTGAAGACTTCTATTTGTAAGACAAATATTGAATGTATGTAATTGTTTTTTTTAGGTTTTTTTATTGTATTTATTTTTATGTTTTTCATTGCCCATTGACTGCTAATGTATTAATCTGTGCCCCTTTAGGGTACAGATAAATACAGTGACAGGCAATGCATTTATCTGGCAAATGCTTGTTTTGAATGGATTGCTATTTTTCCTATTTATGTTTATTGTTTTCACTAACTTGTTTGGTATTTGGATGGCTTGTTTTTATTAACAATAAAACATTTTAGGATTGGTTAGCGGTTTTATTTCTTGAATTGTTTTGTTGGTTTGGTGTTTATTTAATTGTATTCTAGTATTTTGGGATAACATCATTTTTATTCTTTTGGTGTTAGAATAATTTTATTGATGTGTAGTTGAGGCTTTTTAGTTCTTTTATTCTTATGGTGTTTAGGTGCTTGTTTATTTCTTTAATTGTTGTGTATTTTTGGGCTTGATGATTTTTTTTATAGGTTGGCCATTGACTGCTATTGTGGCTTATGATGCCCATATTTTATGGGCATGATGTACCACTGTGCCAATCAATGGGTAGAGGGTGAGGGTACTTGTGCCAGGGTGGGTGGTTAGGCCTCCTGGGTGGGTAGCGGGGGAGGGTGGTTTAACCCCTTAATTACTATAGCTGTTATTAACCGCTAAGGGGTTAGGGGCCATTAGATTGTATTTTTTTATTGTTCTCTTGCTGCAAACGGAGGACATGGACCTGCAGTATGCTGATGAGTTCGCCCTTCATTATGGCAGTTGTAAGTAGAAGTTTTATTTACTTTATTTATGCTGGCTGGCTAATGTTTGATTTATCTGGATAATAGTAATTTTGCCCATTACTGTACGTGTTGGGGGGGGCGTGTTGTTGGGGGTAGAGGAGGTGGGTAGTAGGGTTGTCGTGTTTTTTAATGTTAATTGTGGGTAGCGGGTGTGGGTGAAGGTGGGATTTGGCCCTTGGTGGGAGTTTATACCTACCAGGTGGGTAGCGAGACGGGTTAACCCCTTCATTACCTTAGCTGTTACAACCGCTAAGGTAATGAAGGGGTTAACTCCACCCCCCCCCCTCCCCGCAAGGCCTAAACACCCACCATGGGCCAAAAAATAAAAAATAAATAAATACCACTTTCACCCACCCCGTCTACCCACAATAAACATGGCACTGGTAATTAACCCCTTCATTGCCTTAGCGGTTAGTCGCTATGGTAATGAAGTTGCCTGCAAATGTATTTTTATTGCATGGTATTCATGCCGGGGGCTTCCGGTGCTGGTATTCATGTGTATCAGCTCCGGAGACTCCCGGCATCAATCTGATGCAAGAAAAAAGCATTTTTTTTTCCTAAGTCCCTCTCTCGCCGCCTTCTCACCAGCTTCACGCCAACTTTTTCTGGCAAGACGAATTTGGGATAAAATCGCCATTTTAAAGCCTCGATAACCTAATCGAAGCTACTAGAATTGCACGATTTAAAAAAACTGGCGATTAGGGGCTTATTGCTGCACACCTGGCGGCGTGTTTGGGCAAGAGCCAAAAATGGCAATAAAATGCTTTCGGTGCCCACTTATCGAGGCTTTCTGAATCGCTGTAGATATTTTTGGCCAATAACTGGTAAAAAACCTCGATAAGTGGGTTATGAAGGCGACTAGAATAGGCCCCTTCGAATTTTGTGAATGCTTTGTGGACGCTTTTTTCGTGCACCCTTCCTCGCAAACAAGAGAAGACATTCCAAATTCCAAATTCACTGGTTAATGACACCCCTCAGCTTTAACTGTTTACATTGGTAAACTTGCTAGGGCTGGGACCTGCTGCGCTCGGCGGCGCGGGCGGCCACACGAGCGTTCTCCACCAGCAGGGGAATCCTCCCGAGCCGGTCCCGGTCCCCCCTGGCTGCACAGCTCACTACACGCTGTGACGCGTCAGCCGCTATGGGATACAAGAGAATGGTGATCCCTAGCGTTGACGCGTCACGTGGTGTGGCTGTGAGCCAATGGGGAGGGGAGGCTTCGGGAGGAGGAGAGGCTTCGGGGAGCGGGGAGCAGTGTGGAGGGAAAGCAGCGTGAGTGCCTGTCTGTGTTTGTGTATGTGTGTGTCTGAGTACCTATCTGTGTTTGTGTATGTGTGTGCCTGAGTGCGTGAGTGCCTGCCTCTGTGTGTGTGTGTGTGTGTGTGTGTGTGTATGAGTGCCTGCCAGCGTGTGTGTGTGTTGCTTTTGATTACCTTCCATCAGCAGCTCCAGCCCGAGCCCGTGGAGGGAGGGGGGGGGGAGAGTAGCGGGTCCCTCCGCTCAAGCCTCCCACTCCCTCCCGCTCCGGCTCCCGCTCCCTACAGACCGCATATCGCGGTCTGTGTCTGTCAGCGCCCCGCCTGTCTGCAGTGCGGCCGCGCTAACTGAGGGAGCGGGGCCTTAGCCTTAATGTTGTAACGAGGCTTCCAGTTAACCACAAAATAAGGTTTTGCACCAATGCAGAATTTACGTTGGTTTTATTTCCATTGAACTTGAGATATTTTCCTTGATAAACCCTTAGTTGTTCTATCCCACAGTCTAGTGTTTGCCTGATGCTCTTGTCCATGGCTCATTCGACAACCCGCTACAGGTACTGTAAGGTATACTTTCTGTTATATTTGTAAATGATGTCTCTAGGAGTTCAGAAGTCATCAGCGTAATGCCAAATCTATTTCTGCATGATGAGTCTCTTGGTATCAACATACAGTGTAGTACCTTCCCTTCCTTCCTGTAATTAAGCTGAATAAGCTCCTGGATGAGGTCTGTTGTTCGCTTAATTTTGAGAGCAATACATCACCCGGGAGATTTGACACTTATTGGCTCCCTGATGTTAAGCATCGACTTAACCATGTATCCTGCCAGATGGTATGATAGCCATATAAAAAAGGATACCTACACCCACAATGGGAGGGAAGACATGTAGAAGGAACGACACATTTATAACCTGCTTTTAGGTTGGGACAGGAAGCCATAGGTGTAGTGAAGTGACTTGGACAAAAGGTCACATACAGTATGTATAGAAAGTAATCAGTGAGCACTTTTCAAAGCTTTCATTTTGCACCGTCATGCAAAAGCAGGGTGTTTCTTAGTCCGAAAACGAATTTATTTTGCTGAGTAAGTAGACACTTTGGCCATCAAAAACACTAGTAATTACCAATAGAGATATGATATATAGTCCCCCAAAACTGGGGTCTACAGCCGGCATTTCTCCTTTTTTACACATCCTGACATGAATAAAGCAATCAGAAAATGTGCTACATGTAGCTGAACCAAGAGCAGGTGAGACGTCTGAAGTCTACTACAGGTTGTACAGGGTCGGGACACGATCCACCGGAACCCTCACCAGACTTCAGCACCTAAAGCTCATCCAGAGTATCAGGGACCCCCTGATGAAGTAGCACCTGCTGCGAAATGCGTTGAATTTGTTTTTGTGTAATTTTCCTTTTGTCTGTCTGCACCCACTCAGCGTCGGGGTTGCTAAGGCTAGCTATGGAACTTATTAGCAAGACTCTCTGTCCGTAGCTGCCTCTCTGCTCGGGAGCTTTATCACCATTTTATACCACTAAATAATGTTTAGAATACACCAAGAAAGTTTGCACTTTTTTCCCCCTTTTCAATACTTGCAGGAGTGGGCTGAGCTATTGCAAAATGACTTTTGAATGCAGGCGCTATGAATGAGTGTGTCTATACTCAAATGATAATAGTCATTGCAACCTAAATACCATTTAATTGTCACTGACGCGTATGTCATGCTCAGGTACCGGTCACGCGGACCAATAGGAAGCCGCAATGCAAGGGATGATGTCACAGCTTCTTATTAGCCCATTTAAACTTCTTAGATATGCGTACAATATAATATTTGATAGCATCCTCTCTCTCACCCCCACCTCCTCCCCTCCTCATCCTCTCTCTCACCCCTCCTCCTCATCCTCTTTCCCACCCCCCTCCTCCATATCCTCTCTCTCGCCCCCCTCCTCGTCCTCTGTCATACAGATACAAAATGTGTCCTGTTATTAGCCTGGGCTAATCACCAGCAACGTGTAAAGAACATATACAGTGGATTTGCCTTGTGGCCATACAGGTCAAAAGTCTACATCATACCATTATGTAGGTTCTTTATATCTTCATATGACATCATCCCAAAATCACCTCAACCTGGTAGTGCTATATATATATATATATGTGCAATCATGATCAGCTTCCCCGAGCTATATAATAGTCTAGAGCAAGTGTGCTCAACTCCAGTCCTCAAGCCCCCCTCCCCCCTCCTCAACAGGTCAGGGTTTCAGGATAACCCATCTTCAGGACAGGAGGCTCAATCAGTCCCTGCTTCAGCACAGGTGGCTCAATCAGTCCCTGCTTCAGCACAGGTTTCTCAATCAGTCCCTGCTTCAGCACAGGTGACTCAATCAGTCCCAGCCTCAGCACTGTTGGCTCAATCAGTCCCTGCTTCAGCACTGTTGGCTCAATCAGTCCCTGCTTCAGCACAGGTGGCTCAATCAGTCCCAGCCTCAGCAAAGGTGGCTCAATCAGTCCCTGCTTCAGCACAGGTGGCTCAATCAGTCCCAGCCTCAGCAAAGGTGGCTCAATCAGTCTCTGCTTAAGCACAGGTGGCTCAATCAGATTGATGTGCTGAAGCTGGGATATCCTGAAACCCTGTCCTGTCGGGGGTAGGGGGGTCGGGTTGAGTACTGGAGTTGAGCCCCCCTGGTATAGCGCATGGATGAATCAAACTGTTATGGTGGAGATAGGAAACAATATACCAATCTGCTAAGAACCAAACCATCTTAAACACGATGATGAGAGAAGAACAAACTCCTGGCTGCTTCCGGCGTAGAAGTGACACCTACATCCGGGGTTCATTATGTAGCATTTACAAGAAAGTACAACACGCAACATGAATAATGAAAAAGCATAATATAGTGCTCACTGTCAGAACAAGTGCCAGTGGTGGATGCATGAAGTCTGTCCCGATGGCCGAGTGTGGATAATCAAAAGAGGGAGAGAGCAAAGTACGACACAAATGACTATCAGAGTCACACACTTGCTAGCCCAAGGATAAACAAATGGAAGCCTATGCATGGGAGGCTGCGAGGGAGCCCCCCTCTCCTAATTACCCCAAGTGACCGCGCTCCCTACCAGCTGGGCTTTAAGTATTTCCTGGCTCCTCCCCTTCCCATCCCCTGGTCGAATTACTCCCCGCTCGCGTCGGCAGGAAGGAGAGCGGCCAGGAAGCACCAAGAAGAGGTCGTGCCTAGCCCCCTGGTCATGGCGCCCCCGCCTAAGGCTAGGAGGCTGCTCTATGTGTTGCAAACGGCTTTTTTTGGCATAAACGGGGTGCACAGAAATCTCATTTTCAATTGAACTTTAATTTAGTAACCTGACATTTCTCAAATTAAACAATGTTTGTTTTTCCATTTATTTGCATAGAAGGAAATGTCTGGCACTAGCCATAAGGCTAGGTATGTATTCAAAAAGAGTTGTCCTGTGTGGCTTATACAAACCCCCCAAAGTATGTTCATAGTGTTAGCACAGAATTAAGGCGCTGTGTATCAAACAAATACAGGCATACCCCACATTAACGTACGCAATGGGACCGGAGCATGTATGTAAAGCGAAAATGTACTTAAAGTGAAGCACTACCTTTTCCCACTTATCGATGCATGTACTGTACTGCAATCGTTATATACGTGCATAACTGATGTAAATAACGCATTTGTAACAGGCTCTATAGTCTCCCCGCTTGCGCACAGCTTCGGTACAGGTAGGGAGCCGGTATTGCTGTTCAGGACGTGATGACAGGCGCATGCGTGAGCTGCCGTTTGCCTATTGGGCGATATGTACTTACTCGCGAGTGTACTTAAAGTGAGTGTACTTAAAGCGGGGTATGCCTGTATTTATTTGATGCAGTGCGGATGTTTCATTATATAGGTTAACAAAATAAATATATATATTTTTCACAGTATGGCTCTGCTATAAATAATATAACACAAATAATTTAGATTTATTAACACTAGTTAGAATTTTTAAAAAAATGCACATAATTCTGTTTTCATTTACATTGTATCAATCAGCAAAGGTGATTCATTCACCAATTCAACATGAGGAAATGTGTCAAAAATGAATTTCAAACAGCGAGCTATGCGTTATACTGTATGTATGAAGCCTTCATGCATAGATCGCGTATTTTATGAAGGGTTGTACTACCTTTTAGCACTAAAATGTTGACACAGAATATAAACATGATCTTAGTATTGAGGCCCCATGATGGTTGGTTTTAATTTGTGGAATACCTCCTAAGGCAGTGTTTGTCAACCAGGGTTCCTAGGAACCCCTTGGGTTCCCGGACATCCCTAAAGGGTCCCCTGTAATTTCAGGTCATTTTAAAATTGTACCAAATACAGAAGAATTTACAATGTATGTGATATCAGACGTGCTATAAGAGAGGCTTGGGGTTCCTTACAATGCATGTGATCTCAGACGCGCTATTAGAGAGGGTTGGGATTCCTTACAATGCATCTGATCTCAGACGCGCTATTAGAGAGGCTTGGGGTTCCTTACAATGCATCTGATCTCAGACGCACTATTAGAGGGTTGAGGATCCTTACAATGCATCTGATCTCAGACGCGCTATTAGAGAGGGTTGGGGTTCCTTACAATGCATCTGATCTCAGACGCGCTATTAGAGAGGGTTGGGGTTCCTTACAATGCATCTGATCTCAGACGCGCTATTAGAGAATCTTGGGGTTCCTTACAATGCATCTGATCTCAGACGCGCTATTAAAGAGGATTGGGGATCCTTTCAATGCATCTGATCTCAGACGTGCTATTAGAGAGGGTTGGGGTTCCTTACAATGCATCTGATCTCAGACACGCTATTAGAGAGGGTTGGGGTTCCTTACAATGCATCTGATCTCAGACGCGCCATTAGAGAGGGTTGGGGTTCCTTACAATGCATCTGATATCAGACACACTATTAGAGAGGGTTGGGGTGCCTCAGAATTTCACATTAAGTTTCTTAACCAAAAAATGGCTGTAAACCCCTGTCCTAAGGCATTGAAAGATATATATATAATGTGACTGTTGCGTTTTGTTACATGGGTAGATCTGAGTTCACCTTATTCTGTTTTGCTAAATAGTTTCATTTGTGACGTGCCTGGATCTTTTCTCTCTCGGTTACTCTAATTGGCTAGCACCACCTCCGACTATGGATTTATAAATTCCAAATAGCAAGCGACAGGAGCAAGAATGAATAGGCACAAGGCGTTAGTCAGCGTCAGACAAAAGACATCTCACAATAATGTCACTAAACACAACAAAACCAGGATCTCTTTAATGCCCTGAGTCTTGAACTGAGAAATATCTGGAATTTTTGGACTTTTAGTCTTGACACTTCCAAGTGGTTCTCTAAGTTGTTTTGTAACTTCTGTCAATGGCTCACAAAGGTGTACGTCTATTTCTTTTAGTCCTGTTGGATCTTGGCATTAGGCACAAAAGCCGGTCCTTAATGGATTTTCTTTTTATCTCATTCCAGCACTCCGTACTCATATTACTATAAACTTGATGCCCTGGAACAGTTCTACTAATTGCACTTCAGTTCAATGGCACATATAATTTAATAGGGTGCATAAGTATAATTCCTGGCATGCATTGAGTTTTTATGAGTAGGATTAGCGTTTCATGTAAAGCATCTTCTTTGCCTTTGCAGACTACAAGCCTGTGACTCCTTCAATACTGGTGGAGACTACAATGCATTGGAAAGCATTTTGACTGAGATCATTCTCAAAGAATCAGGGGTGTTGCCAAAGTAAAGTTGTGATGCAGTGCCAACGCTACATCATCACCCTGTCTATAAAGGGCATGATACCATACACGCCAAGGGAAATGAATAGCATTGAAAGACACTCATAAACAGATTGTAAACCTGCCCTAACAATCCCACTCTACCTACATTATAGTATGTTTAATACTATACAACATCATCAGAGTATCAGTTAATGTTCAATGGGAGAGGTGGGCAGCCTTATGGAATTTCCTCCAATGGAAATGATCTGCATTGTACTGTACGTTGATAAAAAGTATATCTATACAGAACAATATATCCCTCAAAAACAGACTATGGCACATTAACAGCCACAGCACATATAGTGTCCTATGTGGGACTCATCCACACTGCCACACGCAGTGTACCATTTTGCTAAAGGAGCAGTCCCACATTCTCGATTTATCTGTCCTCTCTTCCCCTTTTCTTTATATAAAAGGAAAGCTTTCCCGGAGTTTAACCATGTTAATTTAAGCTTTGGGAACACCCCCCCCTACCCAGTTCCTAGCTGTAAAGGTAGCGGTTTAAATCTCTCAGTGGGTCCCAAGATCTAAAATTAACAACGTTCATTTCCAGTATTCCACCCGTGGAATAAAGGGGTGGGAGAACGGGTGCACCGTTCCTTAAAACAGCCATACAATTTTGTGGAAGGGGTCAATGGTCATTAAAAGGGGTATGTGGTATGTTTTGGGGCTTCTGGAGCTTGCTGGGATTCTGTGTGGTCATTAAAAGGGGCAAATAAAGATTTGGGTCCTCAACAATGTTTTTACTCCCATAAGCATAAACAAATGTGACATTATGGGACGTGTAAAGCTGCACATAGCATTACACTATTCCCCCAACATGTCAATGTTTATTTGGCAAATGGCAATCTTATTACTGTGAAAGATGATTCAAATGACAATTCTTTCTTCAACCGTCTTCCCTCCAACAAAAATCACACACCTAATAAAATATTTGTGGGGATTAAACAAATGTTTCCTGTAAAAAGCACAAGGAGAAGACAAGGCGTCTCTTTGTGCACAGGATAAAATACATAGATGTCACATGTGGAATGATAAGCTTGAAAATAAATTGCTGGATTTCCCCCAATGTTGAAGAACGACTCTCAGATTTGCTTGGGGAACGTGCCTGTTCTCGCCTGCCCACCTGGATTTTCACTTTGATATTACCAACATTATCATAACTTTTACTGTCTTCTCATGTCAGTCAAGCTTGTTCGGGTAAATTATTTCAGTTTTATGTATCCTCTCCTGCTTGTTTGGTTGATCATCTTCTAAGATTTAATACGAAAGCATTTATTCCTCTTGACATGGTGGGAGGTGGAAATTATTTTAAGACCATATAACTGTAGGTTTCCTCGGAGCATGTCAGCAGTTATGACAGAGGGGAGTTTTAAATCAGTTACAGGATAGTTTAATAGCTTTTGCCTAAAAGGCCAAATAAAAGTTATTTGCACTGCACATGAATGCTTGGATAGTTTTATCATGTTTTGTAATGTGAATGTATATTGCCCTTTCAAATTAAGTGTTCTATAATGGCAATCGTGTCTGTGTATCGAGATTAACCTATATGTGCTTTGCTAATAAATGTGTTTATTAAACATTTTTTATACCAATGACGTAAAAAAAAAACAGAAATTGATAATCTCACTTTTTAATACGTGGAACAAATTTGTAGAAACATATGACTATAGATCCCCACTAACTCATTCTGTTGCCCGAATTGTTCACAGATGGAAATGGAGCAAAGTTAAGACATTGACGTACATGCGAAGTAACCACTTCATGTCAATTCAGAGCAAAATCATGTTATAGACTACAGACTAGGCATGTTCCAGGGGTTAAAATCTTTGGAAAGTTTTCCCCTTAGATGCCTGAATTTGAATGTGCTTTTGCTGTTGAGCACATCCCTAGCCTGAGGTAAAACTATTCATTCTGTTCATCGAAGGTATATGCAGACGTATGTTGCCTTTTTAATCAGTGAGAGACAAGCTGAGCTATGCTGGATTAATGAGTCAAAGAAATGCAGCTGGCTGTTCAAAAGGCTGTTTGAGAACAAAAATCTAAATAATTTAGTCAATGAAAAAGAGCAATCTTCTTCTTTTTTTTAACTGTAGTGCTGAGTATGCCAAGTATAATATTGGTATCTGTCTCCACTTCTTTCACACATGACAGGAACCTCTCAATTTTTTTGCCAGATTTCTTTTTTTTTTTTTTAAAGAGAAATGAAAAATGTCTCATTAGCCCCATGGGTTCATTTTCTTCCAGGGCTGAAGAGGTGAAAACCTTTTCAAAACGTTTAAAATGTTAGAAATAATCCCACGACGTTCTGTGACCCCTCGGTTTGACCTCAGACTGCCATCCGATGCTAAGGTGGGGTCCCACTCCCTTATTCCTTACCCAACACACTGCCGTAGGTCAGACACAGGGAGACATGCCTCAGTGATGTAAATAACACAAGGATATTTATAATGTAAGTATCGCTGGGCACCAATGTAACAATATGATCCTCAAACGTGAGGATGTTAGTACATACACGACGCACTTGGATATAAACACTTGACACAAGGCTCTGCACAGGTGTGTACCCGTGTCTCTCGCAGTGATCACCCGACCCTGTGAGTAAGGGCCTGTGTAAAGGTGCCTGCACCCCGCTGGAGCTTTTAGATAGTGTGTGAACGTAGCGGGCCTGTACTTCGCTAATACTTCTGTACCCTTTTACTTGGCTTCCGATGAGGATCCCCTCTGTCGCTATGCGTACCTCCTACTATCAAGCAGATGGATGCTGTGCTTGGCCTCCACTCCTAGTGCCGATCTGCAATCGGGGCCACCAGCGTCCGTTCGAGTCGCACTGCTCCCGGCCTGGCTCCTGATTGCGCCTGGTCGGCCCGGGGCCCATCATGGTGGCAACCGCTCTCTCCTTGCGTGCTCTGCCAGGGACTCTTAAAGACTCCTCCATCCTAGTCCCAGCTCTCCCAAGTCCAATGTAATTTTCTGATGCCCTATCCATCATAATTACATCCCGGGCACACACAAGAGAGGAGTCAGGAAGGGGACGGTGCCTGTGTCAGATGCAGGCACTTACAGTACAAGAGGGTTACATGTATTTTCTTGAACACAGTCAAGGGGCTCAATGACAACACTATGTTTAGTTATGTTTAGTGGAGCTGGTTTGCTCAGATTGGTTACATGGTATTAGAATGATTGGGAGTGCAAAGGTTTTACACTTAACAAGTAAGTTGTAGCATCCCAGGCATGGAAAGATTAACGGAGGGAGATGTTCAAGGTAACATAGAGCCCATACAAGGTCTCAAACCAGTGTCTTCCATTGCAAAAGTCACATCCCAAGGTAGATGTGATAGTACTTGCCAGTGCTGCGTACCACATTTTTCTATACAGACATAGATGCTCAACTGTTCAATTTGTATTGAATAAATAAGGGACCTCTATTAAATAATGATTAGAGTGTGTCAGTGAGTAAAGGCGGAGCCTTTATATACAATGACTGAGTTTGAAGCAGGGGAACCTGGTTCAGTTCCTGGTGTTGGGACCTTGGGAAACTCACTATATCCCTGTGCTTCAGGCACCAAACTCATAGCTTATAAGCTCATCTGGGGAGGGACTGTGCCTGTAACATTCCTATGTGCTGCATATCGCTGTACGGGACATTATTTGCCAGTAATGCCCTATTCTGAGGGGATTATTACTGTTATAGGCTAAATGTTTTTTTTTTTTTTTTTTTTTTACATTTTTCATAAAAAAGATAGACACTTTTGTAATTGATTTTTATCAGCATGATGGTCTACATTCTTTTACATTGGCTGCACGTGTTTATTAAAATTAAATTGTACATACATACAGCCCCCTCTATATACACAAACACACTCTGAAGCCCCCCTCATACACACAAAACACATCCTGCAGCCCTCCTCCACCATCTACACTGAGAAAACACACACTGGAGATACACACAACACACACAGCAGCCCCCCTGTGAACCCACAAACACACGGCAGCCCCCCTGTAAACCCACAAAACTGCAGACACACCAACGAAACACTCCTGCACCCTCTACACATACTGAAGACACACACTGCAGCTCCCTCTACACCCACAAACACACAAGACACACACCAACAAAACAGACTGCTGCCCCTTGTACACCCATAAAACACACACCAGAAGCTCCCCTCTACACCCACTGCAGCCCCCCCTGTAAACCCACACACTGCAGACACACACACCAACAAAACACTGTAGCCCTCCTCCACCCTCTACACACATAAAACACACACTGAAGACACACATATTGCAGCCCCCCTCTACACTCAAAAAACATAGGGTGAGTCCCCAGTCAGCACTGTGGGACGCGCGCCCGGTGGGGGGCGGCGCGTGCACAGCGCTACACCGCGATCTGCGGTCTAAGGGGAGAGGGAAAAAGATGCGACAGGAGGGGGCGTGGCGTTGGGTTTGAGGGGCCTCTGTCGCAAACTTTAAGTTCAAATTTCCCAGCCTGTCTGGAAACCTGTCGCGCACCGCAGGGGAAAGGTGCGCGACAGGGTACTAACTAGGACCGGCCTGACTGGGGGAGCGGAGCTTGAACGCACAGCGCACGCAGTCACTGGGACCGCAGCCATACACTGCAGACACAAACACACGCCAACAAAAAATACTCTGCTGCCCCCTGTACTCCCTACAAAACACACACTGCAAACACACACAACAAAAACACTCTGCTGCCCCCCTCTACACCTACAAAACACACAATGCAGACACACACAACAAAAACACTCTGCTGGCCCCCTCTACACCCACAGCAGACAGACACACACCTTTCCTCTCAGTCTCCTGTGCGGTGCTCTCTGCAGGCAGGGTGGGGGAGGAGTCAGTGCCTGGCTGCAGGCAGGGTGGGGGAGGAGTCAGTGCCTGGCTGCAGGCTGGGGGGGGGGGGAGGAGTCAGTGCCTGGCTGCAGGCAGGGTGGGGGAGGAGTCAGTGCCTGGCTGCAAGCTGGGTGGGGGAGGAGTCAGTGCCTGGCTGCAGGCTGGGTGGGGGAGGAGTCAGTGCCTGGCTGCAGGCTGGGTGGGGGAGGAGTCAGTGCCTGGCTGCAGGCAGGGAGGGGGAGGAGTCAGTGCCTGGCTGCAGGCTGGGTGGGGGAGGAGTCAGTGCCTGGCTGCAGACAGGGAGGGGGAGGAGTCAGTGCCTGGCTGCAGGCAGGGTGGGGGAGGAGTCAGTGCCTGGCTGCAGGCAGGGTGGGGGAGGAGTCAGTGCCTTGCAGGTGCCTCCTGTCCAATCACCACCCCTGTCTGAAAGCTGTTCAAACTCTGTGTGAATGAGAACTGAAAAGTGATTGGCTGAAAAACTTGGCAGGGTGCCAAAACTTCTGGCTATAATTTAACAGCTGTAGCCTATAATGATAATTAACAGCCATTCAAATGAAAAGCGGTGAAGGTTCATTAATGCTATTTGCTTATTACTGAATAGAACCCTAGATGCCTTTAGTGATATTGTTTTATTAAGACATGTAAATCTACCTACAGTACTGTATATTTAAAAATGGTGTAATCATGGATCTTAATGTGTTAAATATCACACTCCCAGCATGCTCTTCTTTCTTCTGCCAGACATATGTCACAAACACGGTCGCATGTAAGAAACAAAAATATGCACACACAAGGTGAGATAGCAAGTTAAAGCTTCACTTTTTAGTATTGTACCAAAAAACATAAATCACAGTTTCAAATCTTGACAAGGCTGACTACCAATTATCCTTCTGAGAAAGATAAAGTAAAGACCATATTTGTAGAGAGAAATCAAATTCGCCGCAAAAAAAAGTCACCTTTTTTTAATATTCTCAAATTCCACAAATTTGTGGGGGGTTCCAAAAAAGCTCCACCACTTATGTAAATGAAAAAATAATAGTAATAATAATAATAATAATAATAGAAAATTAGCAAAAACATAATAATTCTAAAAAAATAAATTAAAAAAAATAAAACATTCTGGAATATTCCAAAACCTGAAAAAAAAAATTAAATTAGAGAATATTTGACAATTTTTAGAAAAGAAAACATGAATCAAATTTCGACACGTTTGCCCATCTCTGCGTATTAGGGAAATGATAACATGAAGTATATCAAGATATAAACAGCTTTTGATAGAACAGCACGTTTGATCATCATAGACCATAAGTAGCGTTTCCCAGAAATGTACTGGGGGTTTTCTTACACTTAACTCACATGAAAACGAGATGAAAGTCTACCTGCTTGCCATTTGTATTCTTGCTTTATTCTGATCTCAGAAAGTCAATTAGAACATGCCATTTAAAGCTCCAGTAATCCAAGCTAGAAAATAGCGCGCTGAGCCTCGGGCCTCCACAACACTCAGCGGAGCTTAGTTTCAATCCAACCTAGGAAAAAACTGGTCTTAAACATTTAATCTGATGTTGAGCCTTTAAAAGCTAATCAATTAATGCTTAAAACATCACAAAATCCAGAGCTAAGGAAGCACTGATTGAAAAAAATAATATACCAAGCTCAATTATTTGTAGAAATTTGTCTTTTTGTAAGACTGTACGTAGTTGGAGGGCTAGTCAGAGAAGATGCAGTGTACTATTTAAATAGTACATGGAATTAAAAGATCATTTTGAAAGTATATGTAATCAAAGTAAGTGTGGGCTGAATGAAAGTAGATTGACATAAACACTCCCTTCAAATTTCTCTTTTATGAGAGTTGAGAAGAAAATCCTGTCTGCATTTTCTTGTGCTACTGTATGAATTTAAAGGAACAAAGGTATGGACAGGATAGGAACAGGATAGAGACGGGATAGGGGCAGGATAGGAACAGGATAGAGATGGAATAGGGATGGGATAGGGGCAGGATAGGGATGGGATAGGGATGGGATAGGGGCAGGATAGAGATGGGATAGGAACGGGATAGGGACAGGATAAAGATGGGAAATGAACGGGATAGGGACAGGATAGGGGCAGGATAGAGATGGGATAGGGATGGGATATGGACAGGATAGGGACATGATACGGACGGGCTAGGAACGGGGTAGAGACAGAATAGGAATGGGAGAGAGACGGGATAGGAACGGGATATGAACTGGATAGAGAAGGGATAGGGACGGGATAGGGACGGGTGAGGAACAGGATAGGAATGGGATAGGTACATAGCAGACACATGGCAAGACTACAAAGGGATAGAGGTTTCTTCTTTTACTGAAGTGTTTATTGAAGCATCTATTGCTTCTTAGGGCTGTAATATACAGCATGCGGCCGTGCGTTCCTATGTGAACGCGCGTGCACGTGCCGCATGCTTTTCCTGTATATAGTGCTGGGAGCTGCAGGTAATGTATGTGTGTATGTTTGTGTATGTGTGTGTATGTGTATGTATGTGTGTGTATATGTGTGATTATATGTGTGTGTGCATGGGTTGTGTGAGTGAAAGTAAGTCCGAGATAAGATTTTTTAAAGAAAAAAAACTTTAATAAATATATATATATTTTACTTCTGCAATTATTTACACACGCACACACACACACACACACACACATCCATATAAACACACATCCACGCATACATGCATACATACATACACACATACACACACACACATACATACATTTGAGCGCAGGCAGCGGCGCGAAAAGATGAATTTCCTCATCTTTGCCGCTGTCTGTCGGATCCCCTCTCCCTGCCGCGCGCGCGCGGCCCTTATATAGAAAGGCTGACTGACGGAGCACACGCCCGCCACTATAGAACGTGCCTTATGTGGAATATACCATTATTTCCATAAAAATTCATAAGAATTTAACTTTTACATAAACATGATGAAAATATCCCCAGTTAGAATCAAGGCCCATGTTTATTCCATATTTCGGTCTCTGTTGCTAACATGTCTTTATCTTCTGTTGGTTTAATCCCAGGGCTCTGTTCTGGGACCTCTCCCTTTCTCTCTGCACACTATCAATTGGTGACCACATCAACTCTTTTGGCCTTAGATATACCTATCCACCCCTACCCTCAGTCCTGCAATCCAGTTCCAAGGCTGATTGCCTCCTGGCTATATCCTCGTGGATGGCACGCCGCCGCCTTAAATTTAATATGGCTAAAACTGAGCTCCTCATATTCCCCCCTAAACCTGTCCCAATATCCCCCTTTTCCATCACTGTAAATGGTTATAATATCTATCCGGTCGCCAAAGCATGTTGCCTAGGAGTGACATTTGACTCTTCCCTTTGCTTCTCCATTCACACCATGGCTAAAACGTGTTGCTTTTTCCTACGTAATATTACTAAGATCCGCTCTTTCCTCTGTCCCGCTATTGCTAAAACTCTAATGCCTGAACTTATCCTCTCCCGTCTGGATTATTGTAACATACTGCTGTAACGGGTGCTCCCTCTGGCCTGACCCACCCAATCTCATATTGGCCCGTGTAGTCTAACCAGTCTCCCAGTACAAGGCGTGTGTGGTGGTGCACCTGCAAGCAACAGGACTCTTGAGTCTCCCGCTTGGTGTTATTAGGGGATGTCATCAGGACAGGTAGCTGAGGTAGTGGGTACGAGTCCAACTTACTTCATGTGCAGCGCCTCCACCTCATCAGGATCTGTGCTTCCGCAGGGAGATGGTCCTGGTGAGGAACTCCTTATTGGTGCCATCCACTGTTGAGTAATCTCACACTCACACAGTGGGGTTCTTTTTCTCAAGGACATCTTTATTGAATACAGGGATGTAGCAGACTGCCCCATGCAGCTGCCGGCTCTAGCCGCACATCTCTCCGTGCTGTCCCTTTGCCAGGTACGCCCTCCCGTATTGAAGTGGGATTCCCTTTCTCCTAGGGAGATCACCGCTGTGCCAGGTCCCTGGACACAGTATGGCGTAGACAAACTTAACTGATCACTCTGCTACCGCTAGTTACTGCACTAGGGTCACAAAAGTGATTCTCCAATCTTGTACCTTCTGGTTACTATTTCTCCACCAACAACAACACTAACTGTCAGTGTTGTGCCCTTTATACTCCAGGGGGCAGACGCATCTCTGAGGTCACTATCCAGGGACTCAGAGCATACAGCCACTCCCATCCTTACACAGGGCACCACACTAGGGTGTGAGGGAAAACCTCCATAACTACTGTGGGCAGGCCTGTATTTACCAGAACTTACTGCCAACAGGGAAGATGTATGCAGTCATTATTATGCATGGCTACATACTCCCCCTGGTTGTTACCCACCGTCCCGGCTGGGACCTAAATTTGGTGTACCTTGCGCCAGGAAACACTGCAAAAGAACACACAAATAACATAGCAAACATCATCACATGAACATAATAATGTAAGCCTAGTACACTCACTGACCAGCAGGGAGCGCTAAAGAAAACAACAGACCACTCTATTGGATACTCAATAATAGTGCCGAGGATCGGGCTTCTTCACCTCTCGCCCCGCGGCATCCTGTACAGTCACGCTGTATTCTCTGGGTACTCCTCGCTCATTGCAGTATACCACCTTGTGCATATATACACTGCGCCCTATCTTCCATACCCTCATCAATTGAGCTACCCTCTGCTCGGCCTGTATCCCTTTTATGGCTCCCCCTCTCTCCACGATATAATACTGTATATCAGTTTTGAGCCATCTCTCCCTATTCTCCTCGATCTCTCGCATTAGAGGTTCAGGGACATAAGGGTAATCAAGCCCATGGGACTTCCTATACTTCGCCGCAATAGCCCGTTCAGCCCGACATGACCTGGTCAAACCACCTTGCCCCGCAGCTCCGGGCAACACCCAAGACAGGGGCTCATCCGTTTCTACCGGATCATCCAACCCTGCGGACCCCTTAGGAATAATAAGGCCTGCCTGGATCCGATCCCACCTTACCCTTAGGGCCCTAAGGTATGACTCATCGTCAAAGTCACCGGCAGCCCACCAGTGATCAACTACCCCTTCCCTCTCTAAAATAAAGCGAGTACGGTCGAACCATGATACATAGCCCTCGTACAATGGGGCCCACCACCTAGTTTCCTTCCGTTCCTCGGAGCTAGGATCGGTACTCTCTTCTATGGACTCCTCATCAGGCCCACCAGAAGACACCCCAGATGTACCTTCAGATCTCTCATTAACCCTTTTATACTGAGAGGTATTTCGTACGGTAATACTAAGCCCACTAGGGCAATCGCTGGATACCGACACTTGCCTAGACATACTCCCTCCTCCCTCCGACCCATCATCCGACGTACCCAAGTCCAGGCTTCCAGTCCGATCATCGAAAGGACCCCGTGACTCCCCGGACAACCCTAAGCTAGAACTGGACCCAAATAAAATAGTGACGGGTACAGGGGCTTTAACTAGGGCCTTGGGGCTAACCTTGGGTGTGGACGGGGTTTGGGGACGGGACCGAACAGTAGGTACTGACAGGGTTTCGACCTGCTCTCCAGTGATACCTGTCTTAACGTCGCCACAAAGTCCATCTTTATCTTCAACAGCGGAACTTCTGGGGTTGCAGTTCAAACGTCCGTTCCCCCTGGTAGTAGGGGATCGTTTCCCGCTGCTTGACCTCAGAGGCGGCACCATCTCCCACTCGGGGCCTCCCTGATCCGCCTGAACCACCTCCGCACACGCACGTGCTGCGACGCCATCTTGGGATGGATCCCCAATCGAGATCTCTTCCTCTACCAGGACATCCGGCAATGCCCGTCTGCTGCGCGATCCAGTCTGGCTCTGGACTCGCTCCTCCGACTCTTCCTCCCCTCGGTTCTGCAACAGGCACGCTATCTTAGTACCTCGCGGGGTCGGGGTTGATCGACCCGCCTCCAATCCACTAGTCACCACGGCAGTGGGACTCCGGCGATCGGGTGGTCGCGGTACAGGAGACACTCGACTCCGCGTCTCCATACCACGAGGAATTTCATCCCTCCATGGCGTACCAATGGTATGACAGTCTCGTCTGATGACTGTCTTACTCGCCAGCCTTGCACACTCCTCGTCCGAGGATTCCAGTTTGCAGTTCAGCCGAGGCATCCCAGTAGGAGACCGGCGATGGGCTCCTCGGTGATCACCTCTCCGATGGCTGAGTTTCTCTATCGGAAGCACCAATGATGGCTCTGACCCTGCGGGACTGGCACTCTTGTTCCAGAGAGCTCCCGGCTGTTCTTCTCTTGGAATCGGGACATTCCCGGCCATTCCCACAGTTTGCACCGGTACGAATGTGGTCATTGGCCACATGTACTGCAGTCCGCAGTGGGGGCATCGGGCCTCGCTGCCCACGGCTCCGCCCGGCAGTCTGCACTGCAGGCAAAGACACGCCACAGTCTCCACACCCTCCACACGGATTATCAGGAAGCCTCCTGGAGCCGAATAAGGGTGAGTGGAAATCACAGGACCTTGGTCCACTTTGTCAGCAGCTTCAGCCATCTTTACCAGCGGAGGCACTCGTCTCAGAGGTCTATACTGGTCAATGGCTCTTCGCAACTGAAAGGCATGGGCTGATGTAGCAACCCTTCCTCCCATTTTCTCTGTCGACATCCGGTGAAACCGCAAACCACTCCCCCTGGTTGAAACTAGGGGGATGTCTCGTAGACTTGTAGGCTGACCCAGCACAGGTGCGGAGTGAGTCATAGTCCATGAGGGCGCGGCTCCAGCTTTCGCGCCAAACTCCTCAGCGGGGTGGAGTTTTCTGGTTGGCGCCAATCCTGGCCAACATTTAGGAGACTGCAAAGTTGCAAGACTTTCTGCAGCATGCCCACGCGGCGTCCCGGGGAAGCGGGAACCGCCATCTTGGTAAGCATTGTCTTTTCTGTCATTGAAGGCAGCGTCTGGCTGTTTGTTAATTGGGGTATAACAAAGTCCATTTCGCTCTTCCCATCTCGCAAGACTATCATCCTCACTATTCTCGGGGGTATCTTCCCAAGAACATAGGCAGGACAAACACGGCGCAGCCACGGCTTTCACGCCATTCCACAACAAACTCACAAAAGTCTCTTCTGTAGCTTGTTCTTCGTCCACGCACAGTTCATATGCGTGTTCTTCCTCTGACCGCAATCCTGGACCTTCTGCTCTATGCAGATCCTCCATTCTTGTGGTTCTCTCTCTCCGCCATCCTGGACCTTCTGTTCTGTACAGATCCTCCATTCTGACAGGTCTCTCGTGATCGTTGAACACCGATTTTCTGTACGTGGAGCTCCGCTCTGCGGGGCAGCTACCACATCTGTACAATAAACATGCCTTGTGCACCACCTTGTGTACCTAACGTAGATCTGACTCGTGTTTGCACTACCTCAGGCTAGGCTCACTCTTTCTGTGTCTACTGTAACGCTTTCTTCCAGTCTGTGCTCCTTGGTAAGCGATCTGGAATGGAGACTAGAGTACTCTGGCTCTTCCATGCAGTACTTTGGGCGTCGACCTACTTTTGGCTAGCCTAGTGTGGACCCGTCCAGAATTCCTGCTCTCAGTTACCAGTTTATCCCTTAGGAGTCCCCCGCTAGCGCTACCTCAAGGCGACTAGAACAGCAATAGCCCCCGGCTCCAGACTCACTAACCCCTTACGGATCCCAAGGCGTCTTTGCGGCATGCAGCTCCAGCATCTCCCCGACTACCCCTGGTTCCGTCCCACGCAGCACAAAGTGGCAGCAGACACTTTCCCTGTTTCCTATTGTGTGCCTAGCAAAAGCCTGTCCTGTTATCTCAGCAGCGCCTCCAATTGTAACGGGTGCTCCCTCTGGCCTGACCCACCCAAGATCATATTGGCCCGTGTAGTCTAACCAGTCTCCCAGTACAAGGCGTGTGTGGTGGTGCACCTGCAAGCAACAGGACTCTTGAGTCTCCCGCTTGGTGTTATTAGGGGATGTCATCAGGACAGGTAGCTGAGGTAGTGGGTACGAGTCCAACTTACTTCATGTGCAGCGCCTCCACCTCATCAGGATCTGTGCTTCCGCAGGGAGATGGTCCTGGTGAGGAACTCCTTATTGGTGCCATCCACTGTTGAGTAATCTCACACTCACACAGTGGGGTTCTTTTTCTCAAGGACATCTTTATTGAATACAGGGATGTAGCAGACTGCCCCATGCAGCTGCCGGCTCTAGCCGCACATCTCTTCGTGCTGTCCCTTTGCCAGGTACGCCCTCCCGTATTGAAGTGGGATTCCCTTTCTCCTAGGGAGATCACCGCTGTGCCAGGTCCCTGGACACAGTATGGCGTAGACAAACTTAACTGATCACTCTGCTACCGCTAGTTACTGCACTAGGGTCACAAAAGTGATTCTCCAATCTTGTACCTTCTGGTTACTATTTCTCCACCAACAACAACACTAACTGTCAGTGTTGTGCCCTTTATACTCCAGGAGGCAGGCGCATCTCTGAGGTCACTATCCAGGGACTCAGAGCATACAGCCACTCCCATCCTTACACAGGGCACCACTCTAGGGTGTGAGGGAAAACCTCCATAACTACTGTGGGCAGGCCTGTATTTACCAGGACTTACTGCCAACAGGGAAGATGTATGCAGTCATTATTATGCATGGCTACACTGCTAACAGGCCTCCCTGCAAACTTCCTCCTTTGCAATCTATCCAAAACTCTGCTGCTAGAATAATTCCACTTTCTCCCAAAACAGTCTCTGCTTATTTCCTCCTTAAATCCCTCTCCTGGTTTCCCATCAAGTTTCGGATCGCCCAGAAAGTTCTCTTCCGTACCGTTAAGGCTCTCCCCTCATCTGCTCCTCCCTACATATCTGCTCTGATCTCTCGCTATGCCCCTGCTCATCTCCTGCGTTCTACCCACAACCGTCTCTTTCCACCCCTTTCACCTCTACTGCTCTCTCTCGCCTTAAACCTTTTCTCTCACTGCCGCTTACCTGTTGAACTTCCTCACATTGGTTTTATGCCAGGCACCTTCTCGGCCCACCAATTAAAACTCACCTCTTAAATGAAGCATTTCATTAGCCGAGACCAGGGCTGAGCAGTCTTTCCCCGCTGCGCCCCCTGCCTGCTTCCCTCCCTGCTCGTGCCCCCCCTCCCTTACCTTGTCTCTAGCTCTCTGCGTCAAATGATGCCACAGGGTCACGTGACCCCACGGCGACATTTGGTGCCGCAATGACGTTTCGCCGAAGATAAGGTAAGTGAAGTTGCAGAGGCCTCACGCGATCCCCCGGCATGAATTTAAATGCCTTGGGGGAAGAGCGCAGGGCCGCTGAAACCACCGCGCCTCCCCCTGAAAAATCATGCGCCCCCCCAGTTTGCGCACCCCTGGCCTAGACTCATGGCTACGATCCCACACTCACAGTCACTCGTACTAATAACTGCCATCTCCTGCACTTAGTCCCTCACCTGCAGTCTCTGTAAGTCTCCCATCATTCCACTTAGATTGTAAGCTCTCCGGGGCAGGGATTTCCTTTCCTATTGCTTGATCTTATTTGTTGCACTTATTGTACTACAATTCTCTGCACTGTATTGTCTCTCTTGTAAAGCGCTAAGTACAACTGTGGGTGCTATATAAATAAAGATATACATACATACAGTACATACATACATACAGTACATACATACATACAGTAAAGAACAAATAGGTAGCGCTAATAAATTATATGGTAATACAATGAAGAGCTGGCAGCCTAGATATAACTCTGACCCCGGGTCAGATATAATGCAATGGAAAGGGTATTATATCTCTGGCGCTCGGCAAGGCTGCGTAATTACGAATAAAAAGAATAAATACAACCAGATGATGGTGCTGGCAGATCCAATGATGAACTCCACAAGGGGGTAGTCAGATATGAAATATAAAAAAATGAAACAACATAGTGTAACACTGTAACGTTCCTAGTACACGCACAGACTAAACAAGACTGACCACTGGTTCACTGCCTTTCTATCTGCTGATTTTTCCCCGCGTGCCACTGCCATGCTGTCTCCTTCCGTTTGGAGCACTTTCGAATCTGCCGCCACCAGCCCCATACACTGCAGGCGAGGGGTTTGGTGAATCTGCAGCTGGGAACCTGCGACGGCTCTCATCTCTGCGCATGTGCGACGGACGGAGGACGGAGGAGGCACAGAGAGCCGGAGTTTTCGTCCCAGCGAGAGCAGGGCTCTTGCCCCATCTGGAAGCCGACGCCTTCTTACACCAACACGCGGCCGACGCCAGTGACGAGCGCATGGAGCAGACCGGCGATCTATGAGAGGGGATACTCTCTAATTATCCACTGCGAGATATCATCCATCCTCTGGTAAGCGGGCAATTCAGCCCCAGCAGGATTATTTCAGTGGGACCTAGGTCACTTTCTTGATATTAATTCATTGTGACTATTCATTGCATTTTATTTACTGTGCTTATTTTATGTGATTTATTAAATGTGTTATATATCTGTCACCTGTCTGTTTTCAGCAACAGTTGTCAGTCTTGTTAAGTCTGTGCGTGTACTAGGAACTTTACAGTATTACACTATGTTGTTTCATTTTTTTTACATTTCATATCTGACTACCCCCTCGTGGAGTTCATCATTGGATCTGCCAGCACCATCATCTGGTTGTATTTATTCTTTTTATTCATAATTACCCAGCCTTGCCGAGCGCCAGAGATATAATACCCTTTCCAATACATACATACAGTACATACATACATACCTTCCAGCACCTGAAGGTGTCTTTTGAAATAGCATAACTTAGTAAGTATGGGCTCAAATGTTTACCTCCATGAGTAGAACGAATGCCAAAACACATGCAAAATGCTTGGAAATATGTGACTCACTAATGGCAGTGTTACTTTGTCTCCCGACCTCCGTCGCTACTTCATATCACCTCGCGGATCGTGAGGTCCTCCACTGATAGAGCAATGAAGAGTCATTTATAGTAAAGGAGGGACCATATTTATTGACTCCTGGGACAGTAATCTGGACTGCTTTTTGATAATAAAAAAGACCTGTGTGGCGCCAAGGATGACAACCCAAAGTGGGCCGCAAACAGATGCAAATGTTAAAATTGTAATCCTACTTACAATTAGCCCCTTGAACTTGCGCCTTGTAAGTAGGTTTCTTTGTGACTGGAATCTTCCGGCTGTTTCCTCCGTGTAGAGCGGTGTCCTCATCGCGTCTCTGGTCGACGGATGCACGCCTGGGGATCACACTTTCCCTGCACGGCTGCATCTGATGACGTCACCGGTCTCCAGATTCAGCTACGGTGTCCCTGAGAGTCCAAAAATCACCCTATGGATTTCAAGACCTCTCTGTTGCTTCGTATGGGGTACCCCTGCTTCGGCACAGGTGGCTCAAGTTGAAGACTGCATCACCTTAAAACCTGACCTGTTGAGGGGTCTTGAGGGTTGGAGTTGAGCACCCCCGTTTTAAAGTCTGTGGACCTTTTGTATCAGACGAAACGTGAACATATCTTGCATAATCTAATTTACTGTTTTATGTATCAGATGTTTTCTGTGGCTAATTGAAACATTTTGCTGAGTTGTTTGTGTATATTATAACAGAAATCTCCTCTAATCCAGGTTGAATGGGCGGTGTGAGGTTAGTCCTTCATAGCTTAACTGCACTATTTTCAGCTAAAGGAACCCGTCTCCCACTGGGGATGTTAAATGGCCGTCTAATAGGAATACACAACTAGGGTTGCCAGGTGACCGGTATTGAACCGGACTGTACTGTATTTGGATACTCTATCCTGTAAAAAGGAGAGGTAACACCGGACATGTATGTGCATACCTGTATTACCTCTGTGGGCGTGTATGTGTATACCGGTATTAGGGGGTACCCCTGACAAAGAGACAGAAAGGTCTTGAAACGCGTAGGGGGATTTTTGTACTCTCAGGGACACCGTAGCTCAGTGTTTCCCAACTCCAGTCCTCAGGGAACCCCAATAGGTCAGGTCTTAAGGATATCCCTGCTCCAGCACAGGTGGGTCAATCAGCGGCTCAGTCATTTTGACTGAGCCAACTGTGCTGGAGCAGGGATATCCTTAAGACCTGACCTGTTGGGGTTCCCTGAGGACCAGAGTTGGGAAACACTGCCGTAGCTGAATCCGGAGAGTGGTGACATCATCAGATGTAGCCGTGCAGGGAAAGTCTTATCCCCAGGTGTGCAACCGTTGGCCGGAGACGCAAAGAGGACACCGCTCTACACGGAGGAAACAGCCGGAAGATTCCAGTCACAAAGAAACCTACTTACAAGGCACAAGTTTGAGGGGCTAATTGTAAGTAGGATTTCAATTTTAACATTGCCGGATAGTTGGTCCTATCAGGATTCATTGGAGCTTATCATACATTACAGCTCACTTTGCAGCATATTATTTTATTTGATTGTTTTACTAACCCAATAAATAATACTCTTATGGAATATGTTATCATGGCACTGAAGTGTTAAGTCCATTACAATTGCAGTACCGCTTTTCCTCTGGACTAAGTAGTCAAAGATAATGCACTATTAGTGACTTGTTTTTGTCTTTATCATCTATATACATGCTGGAGTGCTGTGAGAATATTCTGGGGCCACGCATCAGCATAACAGACCGGGAAGGATTCATGGAAGAACTATCTGCTTGCGGTCCACTTTGGGTGGTCATCCTTGGCGCCACACAGGTCTTTTTTGTTATCATATCCATTCCGGTTGTGGAGACAATCAGCTAGACTCGTTAGGCAGCCTATCGGACTTCAAGGACTATTGGGATTGTATCCTTATATTGTTCACCAATTTATATCAGCGCTTTTTTCCCACTAATTTTCCACTGGACTGCTTTTTGCCACACGGTAAATCAGGCCTGGTTAACTTGGAAAACAATTTAAAACAACAATGGGTGGTCTTGTACCAGTATTACATTAGTAAGTGACCTTAACTATGAACTAACCAATCTGAGCTTGTTGTTTCATTCTACAAACCCATAGTTAGAGCACACCATGCCCATGTATAAGAAATTGCATTTGATCAATAATGGCTCTAGATCTTGTTGGCAGGTATTCGGCACAGCCACCTCATGCTGATTAAATCCCCAGCTTTCCATACTGTAATCTCCCTGCCCTTGTGAATGCTAAATCCAGATCTTTTTTAGTGATATGCTAATAATTTATAACGGTAGGCGGTAGATGTGTGATGAAAGATGTCCAGATTCTAAGCACTACTACATTAATGCTCAAATACAATTAGGACGAAGTGCGTACACTAAATTAAAATGTGATTTATTTGTTGGGTTTAACTTTTGCATGACAAATGAGGTCCTAGCGGACTAACATCTTCATAATACAGAAGGGCCTTATACTGTACAGCAGGGGTGCTAAACTTCAGTCCTCAAGAGCTCCCAACACATCAGGTTTTAAGGATATCCCAGCTTCAGCACAGGTGGCTCAATCAGGGGCTCAGTCAAAGACTGCATCACCTGTGCTGAAGCTGGGATATCCTTAAAACCTGACCTGTTGAGGGGTCTTGAGGACTGGAGTTGAGCACCCCCGTTTTAAAGTCTGTGGACCTTTTGTATCAGACGAAACGTGAACATATCATGCATAATCGAATTTACTGTTTTATGTATCAGATGTTTTCTGTGGCTAATTGAAACATTTTGCTGAGTTGTTTGTGTATATTAAAACAGAAATCCCCCCTAATCCAGGGGGAATGGGCGGTGTGAGGTTAGTCCTTCATAGCTTAACTGCATTATTTTCAGCTAAAGGGACCCCGTCTCCCACTGGGGATGTTAAATGGCCGTCTAATAGGAAACCACAACTAGGGCTGCCAGGTGACCAGTATTGAACTGGACTGTCCTGTGTTTGGACACTCTATCCAGTAAAAAAGGAGAGGTAATACAGGACATGTATGTGTATATCTGTATTACCTCTGTGGGCGTGTATGTGTATACCGGTATTAGGGGGTACTCCTGACAAAGAGACAGAGAGGTCTTGAAATGCGTAGGGTGATTTTTGGACTCTCAGGGACACCGTAGCTGAATCCGGAGAGCGGTGACGTCATCAGATGCAGCCGAGCAGGGAAAGTCTGATCCCCAGACCTGTATTTCCTCCCTTGGCGTGTATGTGTATTAGCAGGAAATGGAAAGGAGCGCACGATCCAACAGGAGCAAGGAGAGGACCCAATGCAAAAAAAACAAAACTTTATTGAGTCATAGACCTAAAATCCAACGCGTTTCGAAGGTTGGTGCGTTCTTTATCAAGGATAACATACACTGCTAAAACAACCCATTATATACCCCTCTTACCTGCGATCCGTTCGCGCCAAAAAAAGGCACACAGTGCTGTCATGACGGCCGCGCGTGCTCACTGCGCATGCGCGAACCGCCAGAACGAATGAGCAGTCAGAAGTGCGGAAGTGATGGCTGAGGCCAGAGGGGCAGGGAACAACTAAGGGCACAGTTGTAAGTAAAATTGTAATGACGGTGGCCCAAACTGAACAATAAGAAAACCGCAATAACAAAACAAGACTGAAGCTGTCAATGATAATTCGCCCTAAAGGTAGAAGGAAAGAAAAAAATAGAAGAGAAAGAAAGGGGAGAAGGATAAGAAAAAGGAAAAGGAAGGAAAATAATAATGATAATAAATGAAGCAAAAAATGAAAATGAGTGAAGCAAAAAACAAAAAAAGAAATGAAAAATAAATAAAAACAATTTTGATTACGTGCAGCAAATGGCGCACAGCCAGGGAGCCAGGTGGTATAAAAATAAACGTCCTTTATTTCAGTACTCCTTGATAAAGGACCTACCGGTCCGAAATGCGTAGGAGGTGCGTTTGTGTCCCCATGGGGGTTTTATTGTATCCAGTCATGTACTGAAATAAAGGACGTTTATTTTTATACCACCTGGCTCTCTGGCTGTGCGCCATTTGCTGCTGTTTTGCTGTTCCTGGATTTACCTTCATTGCTGGCACGCTACTGCTACCTGCTTTGGATTTTACAGGAGTGGGTAAGAGACTTTATTTTTGACTTTTATAGTTGAGTACTTGGATGTCTTTATTCCCATAGTGACTCACAGGTCATTACATTTATATACCCACTCCTTATCCAACATTGGAGTATTCATGTACTTAATACCTATGTAATCAAGTGTCACTGGGTGGAGCACCTCATTTGTTTTTTCTCAATTTTGATTACTTGATAAGAAAATAGGGATACCACATAAACAAAATATGTAATATAATCACAATAACACATTACCATTAATAAATCATAAATTATAAAGATAATATATGAATAAACATAATAATAAATGTAATGATCACAAGAAAAACATGAAAAAAATATAAAATTATATATATATTATAATAAAGAACATATATACATATATATATAAAGTCAAAACAAATAATGACATTCCAAATAAGGAACAAAATTTAAGAAAATTACTCAAATGCCACTCAATGTTCAAACCGAAGGGAGAACGTGTTCTAAGAAGAAAAATCCAATAGGCCTCCCTTCGGTTTAATAAATTGATATGGTCGCCACCCCTCATTTTATTACGAACCAATTCAATACCAAAAAATGAAAAGTTGCCAACGCCTCCCTGTCTACACTCAGAAAAGTGCTTGGATACTGGATGATTGATATCATTCAATCTGATTAGTCTTAAATGCTCTAAAATTCTAATTTTGAGAGCCCTGATGGTCCTACCCACGTATCTTTTTCCACATCCACATGTAATCAGGTAAACTACAAATTTGGTCTTGCAATTTATGAAACCATTAATATAGTATCTCTTAACATAATTGTCCACCCGTACATGTGGACGTGGAGAAGTATCAAAAAAGGTCGTGGAAGGTGTCATATGTTTACATACACTACAAGTACCACATTTGAAAGAACCTTTGGTGGTAAAAGTAATGTTGCGTGTGTTAGGAACTGTGATGTCACTTGGGGAAATATAAGAACCAACAGTTCTCGCTCTACGATAAACAAATTTGGGACCAGATGTAATATATTTATTCAAGATTGGATCCATAGATAAAACATTCCAGTGTTTGGAAACAATAGATTTTATCTCCCTACTTTGTCTGTTAAACTGTGAAATAAAAAGAGGACAATCATTGTCAAATTTGTTATGTCTTTTATTTCTATTGAAGCTCTTATTTCTAACAACCATAGGATCCAATCCTGAGTTAGTTACATTATGAGTATCTGTCCGAAAATATAAATCATCACGAGTGGGCAACAAAGATGATCTCTCCGTATTAAGAGCATTTTCAAAAGCGTCAGTAATATTCCCTAAAAGATAGCCCCTATCCAGGAAACGTTGGACAAGTTCCTCAGACTGTGAAAGAAAGCAATCTAAAGTAGAGCAATTCCTCCTCAGCCTGAGGAACTGTCCCCTGGGTATGGCCCTAATAACGTGAGGTGGATGGCAACTGTCTGCCCTCAAGAAGGTGTTCCTCGAGTTGGGCTTCCTATAAGTATATGTTTGTATAATTTTGTTGATGTCCACAAATAATTGAAGATCCAGAAATTCAATGTGATGCGTGTGAAAATTAAGAGTGAATTTAAGATTATAATTGTTATTATTAAGATAATCAACAAAAGAGTGCAACGTGATAACATCCCCTTTCCAAATAATAATTAGATCATCCACAAACCTCTTATAGAAAATAATGTGATTACGAAAAGTGTTGGTGCAAGAAAAAATAAATTGTGATTCCCAACACCCCATAAAAAGATTTGCATACGGTGGAGCAAAACTAGTACCCATTGCAGTGCCAACTAATTGTAAAAAAAAATTGTGATCAAATGTGAAAAAATTGTGTGTGAGTAAAAATAAAATTGCATCCAAAATAAATGCATATTGAAATATTGAAATTTTTGGTATCTCAATGTAATGGCGGACAGCTTCCATCCCCTGCTCGTGTTGGATAATTGAGTAGAGAGAAACTATGTCAAGTGTAACCCACAAGCAATGATCATCCCAAGTGACATCCTTAAGTTGACCCAAAAGGCCACCTGAATCCAAAATAAACGAGGGTCATTTCTTAACAAAAGGTTGAAGGAAATTGTTGACATATCTAGAAAGACCATCTCCCAAAGATCCAATACTAGAGACAATTGGCCGACCAGGAGGGTCGACCAATGTCTTATGGATCTTTGGGAGATGGGGGAAGATAGGTACAATGGGATGGGATAATAAACTGAACCTCGTTACTGGAGAGGACCTGCATCATAACACCTGAATCAACCAGCTCAACTAAAGCTTCTAAATAGTGCGGTGTGGGATCAGCCGGCAATACAGAGTAGGACAAAACATCACCAAGTTGGCGTAATGCCTCCCTGATGTAATTGTCTCTACTCTGCACAACTACAGCTCCTCCTTTGTCCGCACTCTTTATAACCAATGAAGAATTAGTCTGAAGGGTTTTTAGAGCTAAATGTTCATCTCAATTTAGATTATCATAATCAAATCGATAGAAAGAGAAACCTTGAGCCAGTAGACGAAGATCTCTTATAACTAAATTCTCAAACATCGTAAGGAATTGACCTTTTACATGGGTAGCATAAAAAATTGAGCTCTTTTTTATGCCTGAATTCCATTCGGAGAACGTTGGGATAACTGTTTCATCAGGCATGTGTTCAGCTAGGATATCTTCCATATCCTGAAGAGTACAAAAATCATCAAATGTGTGTAAATCTGCATTTATTTTGGATGCAATTTTATTTTTACTCACACACAATCTTTTCACATTTGATCACAATTTTTTTTTACAATTAGTTGGCACTGCAATGGGTACTAGTTTTGCTCCATCGTATGCAAATCTTTTTATGGGGTGGTGGGAATCACAATTTATTTTTTCTTGCACGAACACTTTTCGTAATCACATTATTTTCTATAAGAGGTTTGTGGATGATCTAATTATTGTTTGGAAAGGGGATGTTATCACATTGCACTTTTTTGTTGATTATCTTAATAATAACAATTATAATCTTAAATTCACTCTTAATTTTCACACACATTACATTGAATTTCTGGATCTTCAATTATTTGTGGACATCAACAAAATTATACAAACAGATACTTATAGGAAGCCCAACTCGAGGAACACCTCCTTGAGGGCGGACAGTTGCCATCCACCTCACGTTATTAGGGCCATACCCAGGGGACAGTTCCTCAGGCTGAGGAGGAATTGCTCTACTTTAGATTGTTTTCTTTCACAGTCTGAGGAACTTGTCCAACGTTTCCTGGATAGAGGCTCTTAATACGGAGAGATCATCTTTGTTGCCCACTCGTGATGATTTATATTTTCGGACAGATACTCATAATGTAACTAACTCAGGATTGGATCCTATGGTTGTTAGAAATAAGAGCTTCAATAGAAATAAAAGACAAAACAAATTTGACAATGATTGTCCTCTTTTTATTTCACAGTTTAACAAACAAAGTAGGGAGATAAAATCTATTGTCTCCAAACACTGGAATGTTTTATCTATGGATCCAATCTTGAATAAATATATTACATCTGGTCCCAAATTTGTTTATCGTAGAGCGAGAACTGTTGGTTCTTATATTTCCCCAAGTGACATCACAGTTCCCAACACACACAACATTACTTTTACCACCAAAGGTTCTTTCAAATGTGGTACTTGTAGTGTATGTAAACATATGACACCTTCCACGACCTTTTTTGATACTTCTCCACGTCCACATATACGGGTGGACAATTATGTTAAGAGATACTATATTAATGGTTTCATAAATTGCAAGACAAAATTTGTAGTTTACCTGATTACATGTGGATGTGGAAAAAGATACATGGGTAGGACCATCAGGGCTCTCAAAATTAGAATTTTACAGCATTTAAGACTAATCAGATTGAATGATATCAATCATCCAGTATCCAAGCACTTTTCTGAGTGTAGACAGGGAGGCGTTGGCAACTTTTCATTTTTTGGTATTGAATTGGTTCGTAACAAGATTTGGGGTGGCGACCATATCAATTTATTAAACCGAAGGGAGGCCTATTGGATTTTTCTTCTTAGAACACGTTCTCCCTTCGGTTTGAACATTGAATGGCATTTGAGTCATTTTCTTTAATTTTGTTCCTTATTTGGAATGTCATTATTTGTTTTGACTTTATTTATATGTATATATGTTCTTTATTATAATATATATATAATTTTATATTTTTTTCATGTTTTTTCTTGTGATCATTACATTTATTATTATGTTTATTAATATATTATCTTTATAATTTATAATTTATTAATGGTAATGTGTTATTGTGATTATATTACATATTTTGTTTATGTGGTATCCCTATTTTGTTATCAAGTAATCAAAATTGTTTTTATTTATTTTTCATTTCTTTTTTTGTTTTTTTGCTTCACTCATTTTCATTTTTTGCTTCATTTATTATCATTATTATTTTCCTTCCTTTTCCTTTTTCTTATCCTTCTCCCCTTTCTTTCTCTTCTATTTTTTTCTTTCCTTCTATCTTTAGGGCGAATTATCATTGACAGCTTCAGTCTTGTTTTTTTATTGCGGTTTTTTTATTGTTCTCTTTGGGCCACCGTCATTACAATTTTACTTACAACTGTGCCCTTAGTTGTTCCCTGCCCCTCTGGCCTCAGCCATCACTTCCGCCCTTCTGACTGCTCATTCGTTCTGGCGGTTCGCGCATGCGCAGTGAGCACGCGCGGCCGTCATGACGTCACTGTGTGGCTCTTTTTGGTGCGAACGGATCGCAGGTAAGAGGGGTATATAATGGGTTGTTTTACTAGTGTATGTTATCCTTGATAAAGAACGCACCAGCGTTCGAAACGCGTTGGATTTTAGGTCGATGACACAATAAAGTTTATATTTTATAGCATTGGGTCCTCTCCTTGCTCCTGTTGGATCGTGCGCTCCTTTCCATTTCCTGCATCTACTACCCTGGAAGCTGCACATCCTGCCAGCCCCAACCAAGGACTTGTGAGTACTTCATTGCTACAGGGTTGCTTCCGATGAGACTGATCGTGGGGGGTTATTCCTACCCATTACCTGTCTTCAGGAGGCTTATTACCCAATATTGCAAGCTGTTATTGTCACTCATTGTTATTTTTTCTGGATTATCCTTGGATTCTGGCTTTGGCTATCATTGGTTATTATACCTAGCATTTGAGCGCTTCTTCATCTCTATCTACCTGTGTATGTGTATTAGAAATTATCATGTATTAAAATATGAGAGGGATGGGGGGGGGGGGAGAGAGGAATGGGGGGGAAGAGAAAATGAGAGGGTTGGGGTGGAAGTGGGGAGAGAAAATTAGAGGTTGGGGGGGGGGAGAGAAAATGAAAGGGGGGGGGGGGGTGGTGAGTGGATGCACTATTTACTTAAAAAAATCTGGGGAGGGCGCTTCGTCCCCAGAATTTGTTTACGAAATAAAATATGAAATGGCACAAATTGCTGCAAACGTGGAGTGAAATTTAGAATAAATTACGTAGCACGGTCAGATCATTGATAAATAACATACCTCCCCTCTGACTTTTCTCCAGCATGTCGCACCTATCACTATTGTGTCCAGTATCTTTGGAGAAGCCGTCTGGCAACCCTACCCACAACCGATGATGTTGCAGCTTCATATTGGCTTGAGATTTGGCCACCATTTTGTTTGCTCTGGAGGGAGATTAATATCCGCTAATTTCCCCGTTAAGTACCTTGGGAACCTATCTACATTCTGACAATACCTATTGAAGTGTCTTCACAAAGGACTTGTACTGTGCCTGATTAACCCCTTAACAGCGAGAGGCGGCAGCTATGTATTGCATAAGCTAGTGTGTCGTTGGCCTGCCGGCACGTATGGGGTTAAAACTGTGCAACATTGGAGCAAATAGATTCATACTATATTTATGCTCTGCAGTGGTTAGAATGGTCACCGCCTGATATATCATATTCCTTCAACGTTCCAATATAGTCCAATTCTCTTCCTTGGTTTGTTTCACTTGGGCCGTGTGTTAGTCAGTAAGGTGTACGCAACCACAACTGAGGGAGGAGGGGGTTAAAATTAGACCTTTTTATAGGCTAAATGCTATTTAAAAATGCAAGCTGTCAGACCACAGAGGAAGTTCCCAGTATAAGCTCCCATGACCGGTTCAGAAGCCGCGACACTGCTGTTTATTTTTACATCTAGAATGTAACCCTTACAATGCCAAAGCACAATACTCTACAACAGGAGTGTGCAGATTGGGGGGGGCGTAACATTTTCTGGGGGTGGGAGGGGGGCTGCGCTTACGGAGGGCCTGCGCTCTTCCACACAACATTTTCAATTAAATCCCAGGGGAGCGTGCAAGGCCTCCGTAAGTCCCTTTCCTTATCTCCGGCGGCATCAAATGACGCCGCAGGGTCACATGACGTTGCATTGCCATGGCAACGCAATGTCACAAGACATTGTGACATCAGAAAACGCCAGAGAAAAGGTAAGGCTGGGGGGCGGGGGCCGAGCAGGGGGGGGGGGGAGAGCAGACAGGGGGCGCAGACAAAAAAGTTTGCGCACCCCTGCAGTTCTATATGTTGCTGTTCCCTCTGGTAGCGAAGGGATCGGATGTTTAAAAACCACAATAGCAGTCGAAATCCAGCGGAGTGTTAGGAGTAAGTGTTTTTCATTTCAGATTTCTGGTTGAGTTCATCTTCAATATCTTGGAAGTACATTCTGGTGCTTACAAAAAGAACAGTTATCCCATCTGATAAACACCTGTTTAATGGAGAGGGGGGGGGGGGGGTTGGGGTTTGTGATTGAGAATCCAGTCCTTGTCACTGTGGCATCCCACACAAATATGACTCTGTCTGAGCTCCGGGCCCTCAACCAATCTGAACTGCTGTGTTTTTATACTTAGTCACTGGATCCTCTAGCTTGCTTTAATTATGACTATTTTTGTAGTATCACATATGCAGCTCTACTAATATGTGTTTCTGTTGCATTTGCCATCTGTGATATCTCGCAAACTGTGACAATTATTACTTCCAATTCAGAATTTCATTAAGTTAGAGGATATTTAAAACATCTGACCTTTTTATTTATTTTTTTACCTTTATTTAAATAACAAATATCTGTTAGGTTCATTATCAAAATGTCACATTTCTTGGTACACGGAGCGCAGGGGCTGGCTGGCAAATTTTATCCTGGGGGGAAAGCCCAATTAGCTGGCCACAGAAACAGGCGGCCTACACACCATACACAGAGGCACACACCAGATAACGCACCATACACAGAGGCACACACCAGGTACACGCAACATACACAGAGGCGCACACCAGGTACACACACCATACACAGAGGCGCACACCAAGTACACGCAACATACACAGAGGCGCACACCAGATACACGCACCATACACACAGGCGCACACCAGGTACACGCACCATACACAGAGGCGCACAACAGGTACACGCAACATACACAGAGGCGCACACCAGGTACATGCAACATACACAGAGGCGCACACCAGATACACGTATATAAAGCCGTCTCCCACCTAAAAGCTCTCGCTGACTGCCCCACACCGCTGGAATGCCCTTCCCCTCAGTATCCAACTACTGTGGCACTCTCTCTCTCTCCACCTTTATGATCCACCTTAAAACACCTTTTTAACGAAGCATATGAGTAGCTTGATGGCTGATACTTTACACCTCATACATAAACCTCGGCCCCTTGCAGACGCCCTTACGAGAACACCCTCCTACAGTCTCTGTACGATCTTCCTACCTACCAATTAGATTGTAAGCTCTTCGGGGCAGGGACTCCTTTTCCTAATATTACTTTTACGTATGTAGTGCTGTTACCCCCCTCTGGGAGATCTTGCTATTGCTATAGGTGTCATGGTGCTAAATACCTGTGAGGGTCCAGGAGATGCTGAGGGTCTGCGATGGTAAGGGGAAACAAGAGAGGCTTTTGGTGATCCTTCAGGTTCTTCTCATGTGTCAGTGCCTCCAGTCATAGTGGGCTCCAGGTTTACTGAAGACAGTCCCCACCATGACAGTCTTCTCTCATACCTCTACCCAATAGACTGTAACTTAGGCAAAGGTATATAAAACAGGATCCTTTATTTGTAGCAGCCACTGCAGTTGTCATTACAGCGTATGCATGGGTTTTCCAGATAGGTCCCAGACCTCTGGATGGTACCGGCCTTCTTGCAGTCTAAACCCCTCAGGACAGCCTGTGCCACTGCCTATAACTACTGGGACTTACGTGACAGGAGGCAGAAAATATAGTCTGGACCAGCCATGGCTATATGTGTGAAGCGCTTATTCCCATTATGGGTTATATTATTATGTCCCGTGTATTACTGCTGTGAAGCGCTATGTACATGTATGGTGCTATATAAATAAAGATACAGGGGGCTATGCACTAAGCTCCGAGCTTTCGCGCCGGCCTGAAAAAAATTAGCACGTCCGATAAAAAATGAAGCCGGCGGCGCGGTTCACTAAGGCCCTCAGCCCATTTTTTAGCGGATGTGCCCAAAACTGGCTTATAGTGCGTGCAATGTATTTCCCCCCTGCTAGCGTTCTTAACCTTTACGTACGCTAGCTGATAGAAAAAAAAGCCGCTTGTAACATTTGCATGGAGATTTGCCATCTCCATGCAAGGCTGTTACAGGCGATCGTACAATAAATAAATACATTTTAATTATAGTGTACATGAGCAGGGGGTCTCCGGAGCTGAACAGTGTTGGTTTCAGGTCCGAGGACCCCCTACTTCAGGAGATACAGGCCCTGTTATGGGGTGCCGGTATCCCCTGCAGAATTTCAATGTCCCGGTCACGGACGCGTGAAAGTGCAGAGGATACCGGCACCCCATAACGGGGCCTGTATCTCCTGAAGTAGGGGGTCTTCGGACCTGAAACCAACGCGGGTCAGCTCCGGAGACCCCCTGCACATCTACACTATAATTAAATGTATATTAAAAAAAGAATTAACAAACATCAATACACGACCCCCCTCCCCCCTCCGCCCTAACACATACAGTACAATAATATGCAAAATTACTATTATCCAGATATGATAATAGATTATTTGCCCATTATTAAACACTGCATTAGCATACCTAAATAAAGTCAATAAAAACAGCAGCCAGCTAATCCAATGAATACAAGCAGTAACAACATCAATAATGAATTAATGAAACCATTAACCAATGAAACCAATTAATTCCTAAACCAACTCAAAATGAATAGTAACATTAACCAATCAAACCAATTAATTACAACAACATTAATAAATGTAAACATTAAAAGACAAAGAAATACATTCAAACTATCTCTCATAGAACCATAAAACGCATTAGCCAACATAATACAACATTAACTACAAACGAACACCAATCGCAAACATTTTATTACATTAAGCATGAAAAAAACAAACAATGACATCACATAAGAAACTGACATAAAAAAACCAACAGCAATACCAAGCCAGAAATGCCCAATATTGTCATAATAATGTATTAATCTGTACCATAAAGAGGTACAGATTAATATATTATCAGTCAATGTGCCTCCCCCAAAAAATCAACAATCACATCCAATGAAAAAAACTGTAAAAAAAGACATTTACAAAAATTCAATATATTACTTACCATTAGAAGCGGTGGCCCTCCGACTCCCAGGGAAACCGGAAGCTCACGTACCTTGAAGGCCTCCAACAGCATCCGATGCCATCCGCCATGAAGATCCGGATCAGGTACCCCAATCTTCTTTTTTCTTTCTTTAATCACCTTCTTCTATCTTCATCTGTCACCATTTCTTGTTCTTCTTTCTTCATCTGTCAATCCAAAATACCCCATGTTAAATCCCAGCCGATGCTGTCTCGTCGGCTTCTTGGGCTCAAATGATGCGTCACGGCCTTAAATAGGTCTTGTGACGTCACATTTAGCCTCAAAATGGTTAACAGCCACCTGATTGGCTGTTCAAACCATGTTCCGACTTTAATTTTTTTTTTGACATGACGTCACTTAAAGGGAATGATGCCAGCCAATCAGAATGGCTGTGCTTCATTTGCCTTTAAGATGACATCACGAAATCCAAGATGGTCGGCGTCACATGGTATTTCAGCCAATCAGAGTGTGGAATTGGTTCCCACGATTTGATTGGCTGAAATACCATGTGACGCCGGCTTCGTGACGTCATCTTAAAGGTGGCTGTTAACCATTTTGAGGCTAAATGTGACATCACAAGCCCTATTTAAGGCCGTGACGCCTTCATTTGAGCCCAAGAAGCCGACGAGACGGCATCGGCTGGGATTTAACATGGGGTATTTTGGATTGACAGATGAAGAAAGAAGATAAAGAAGATAAAGAAGAACAAGAAATGGTGACAGATGAAGATAGAAGAAGGTGAGTAAAGAAAGAAAAAAAGAAGATTGGGGTACCTGATCCGGATCTTCATGCCGGATGGCATCGGATGCTGTTGGAGGCCTTCAAGGTACGTGAGCTTCCTGTTTTTTTAATGCTTAATGTAATAAAATATTTGCGATTGGTGTTCGTTTGTAGTTAATGTTGTATTATGTTAGCTAATGCGTTTTATGGTTCTTTCAGAGATTGTTTGAATGTATTTATTTGTCTTTTAATGTTTATATTCATTAATGTTATTGTAATTAATTGGTTTTATTGGTTAGTGTTACTATTAATTTTGAGTTGGTTTAGGAATTAATTGGTTTCATTGGTTAATGGTTTAATTAAATAATTGTTGATGTTGTTACTGCTTGTATTGATTGGATTAGCTGGCTACTGTTTTTATTGACTTTATTTAGGTATACTAATGCAGTGTTTAATAATGGGCAAATAATCTATTATTCATATCTGGATAATAGTTATTTTGCACATTATAGTACTGTATGTGTTAGGGGGGTGTATTTAGTTAGAAATATTGTTTATTATTTTTGTTGGCACAACATTGGTACCGCAGGCCCGCGGGGTCCCGGACCCCGGGATGGCCGCGGGGTCAGTCGGGGACACCCGCGCGACCCCCGGCCTCCCTCGGGGACCCCTTGCGGGTCAGCCAGAGACACCCGCCGGCCTGTTGTATGGGTGTTGTGCATGCAAAAAGGTAAACAAAGAATTTTTTCTAAGTCCAGCTTTTTTTATCACCTGCCTTTAGCTGGTGAGCTTTATTCAGCGCAACTTTCACATACGATCAGTTTGCGTTGCTTAGTGAATCCCGCAGAAGGGCAGGATTCCGCGCAAACAGCTGATCGTACGATAAAAGTTGGACTTTAAAAATTTTTCAAGAAAAAGCCCGTTTTAGAGCGCAAAGTGCCTGTTTGCACGGCTTAGTGCATAGCGCTCGGCGGAACTTCACGTTCTAAAAGCACTTTGCGCTCTTAAAACGACTTATCACTGCTTAGTGCATAGCCCCCACAGTATATTGTATATACAACACGGAGTAGCAATCTTCATCAAAATCAGGTTTTTCTTTCACAACAAATGTAAAAACAATCCCACCTAGGACCAAAGGGACCTAATTCCAGTGACATGTTTAAGGCGTCTCGTCTGTGTAATGAGTCCCTTTTACCCAAATCTGACATATAACTATTTTTAATTTATTATTTACATTGAGAGTTTGGATGGATTTGAGTTTCCTCTGACTCCTCCCTTCTGTGTGATCAACAAGTGCTTGTACAGCCAGAGGCCCCCCCCTGATCTTTATTGGTTTCCTAAAGACAGCCCCCCACCCACTGTCCGGGAAAGAAAACACCTGATTGACAAACACGTCCCCAATCAGAGGCCCCTGAAAAATTCAACTTGCAATTCCTTTCTAAAAAATGAAAGCGGCCAGACCTTTGCTATTAGCATGGTTAGAGTAGTTTACATGTTTACATGTTACATGGGATTGCACCTTTAAAACCATAAGTGATGGCCACGGCACTTTAATTTGCAGACCAAGCAATATCCTACATGTGTGTTTTTTTTTTTTACATAAATCAGTTCTGTACTATGAGAAAATATTTGTAGCATTTTTTAAAATTTTTAAAAACAGCTCTGAATTAAATTTTATTGTATTATAATGTAACAAGCCTTTGCTGTTTCTATAGCAACCATTTGCAAAGTCACATCCCCTTCCTCTTCTAAAACAGGCTCTGGCACACCCCTTTGAGCCCTGCCCTCTCTCTAGCAGTGCACCAATTGTATCTAGTGACTGCCTGGTCACCTGATCTTCCCCACAGAACTTTGTATCTTTGGTCCTCTTCTGCTGCACTGACAGCCATTTAGTGAACCCCCGAGCTGAATCTTCGCCAATCGATCGACAACTTAGCTAATTACTTATCATTGTGTGGATTGTATGGATGCACATATTAAAGGGGAAAAAATAAAAGTAATAATTAAAAAAAACCGGTAGCTGGGACTACTGCTGTAAAGCAATGCCTGTTAATAACTGCAATGGCTATGACTAAGAAGTGAAAAAAAACCCATGTGTCTATCATCGGTCACATATGTACCACGTACATTCTGGTACAGAATGCAAACATAAGATAATGCACAGTGTTTCTATTTCCCACCCACCGCCTGCCATCTATTAAACTAAGAGACTGAACGCCTAGGGAAGCCACACTAAAAATACATGGGGTTTATTTAAAGTTGCACCACTACACACTATAATATCATTCAGGATTTGGAAATACTTGCAATATTTAATTTTTAGCTTGTATAGCTGTAGTATACAGTTCAGCATATTTTTAACAGCTATTACTGTGTGTATGAAACAGTTTATTAATTTGCAACATGTTCCATTACCTAATCATATATCATTTAAAGCAGCTGTGCTTAATTTGGGGGAGGGGACTTTCAGCCAAACCTTAAAAGAAAGGTACTGCCCTATATTCTGACGCTGAGTATCCCTCTGTGCTTCCCAAAGGCCTTACTTTTAACTGAACACTAAACATAATAGAAAGTCCAACCAGCAGAAAATCAATATATTAATAAGCGAATTTTGTGTGGATCCAACACTGGCTTTTCTCTGATCGCTTGTAAGGTTTTACAGGAGACGGTTGCCCTACAATAAGTGTTTCTCTGTTGGTATTTGGATAGGTTTGGTAACAGGGCGTAATTGGGGCCAGTGATCTGCTGAGATTCGCTTGGCTGCAGTTACGAAAAATTGTTATAATTTCGCTATTTTGCCTTTTTAAAGTTGCCAAATAGCAGCCTCACGACTTAAGAAAAACGTTTTTACAAGTTCGATCGATTTCGGAAACTGAAAGTAACGGAGAATGTATTGGCCACTGACTTCTCCGCATTAATCAAATTTGACACATACTTTTGTATCAAAGCGATCTTCTTCGCCAATTCAAAATACCAGATATTAGCCACGTTTAACTAAGCTCACAAAAAGTTCAAACATCTCTAGTTTGGGCAGTTGGCACAGCAGTCAAACTGGACACAATTATGGTTTTGGGTCTCTGTAGTGGAGACATACAGTAGAGTAAAGATCAGCGTTTTTTCAACCATGGTTCCTAGGAACCCTTAGGTTCCCCGAGCATCCCTAAAGGTTTCCCTGAAATTGTCTGGTCATTTGAAAATTGTATCAAATACAGAAGAATTTACAATGCATCTGATCACAGAGTTGCTATTAGAGAGGATTGGGGGTTCCTCAGAATTTCACTTAGGGTTCTTTAACCAAAAATAGGTTGGAAACCACTGGTATAGATGCTTGAATATATTTAGTCATTCTTTGCATAAACTATACAATCTAACCTTCATTTTTCACCTAAACAATCAAAGCCTCTACAGTGTGTGAGAATGATTTAGCAATGATGTGCAGTAGAAATTAATCATGTCCTCTACAACTGTATTTGCTTCGTATTTAATGAGTTGGGGCTCATTTGTATAACATACAAGGTGCTGGAAAAATCCACTTGTCTGGGAGGAGTGGAAAATGGGTCGGGACGTGTGGAGCTGAAGGACCATAATGCCCAAAGGCATTGTGGGACGTGACTTGGCGGAGCAATGATTGGCAGCTCGGCTTCTGAAGATGTTTTGCAACAGTCGCGCCCACGGGGGACGAGGGACCTCCCACAGTGGATCAGTTCAGGTCGGTGACATTGTTTCAGGCCTGTAATTACATATTGAGGATTTCGTCAACTACTGTAGGTAATAACTATTGAAACATAAAAGTAACAAAGAGCTAAGCTGAAAGGTAGGAGACGGCTTGTCTCCCAGTGCTCTCTAATCATACAAAAGGAGAAAAGATTATTTCTAGTGAGGAGAGACAGAAACAGCCAGGCCCAGCTAGCTTTAAACACAGTTTGTTTTTGTATTTGTCACTGATGCATGAGTTTTGTTAATGACATTGTTTTGTCTCCATATATCGCTCTCTGCTATCTCTTCTTTAAGTGGTTACATACTGTATCATGCCGCCGGTGCTAAGTACAGTATACAACGTAGCTTACTGCTCTGCGGCAGTAGGTGGTCCAACCATTCACAAACATAACAGCTGAACGCATGAATGCATATGACCACAGATTGTATAACATCTCCCTGGCTTTCACGCACACAGTAGATTAATACTTGTTGTAGGGGTCAAACGCAGTAAAAGGCAATGGCATTCTGAACGTTCAGTTTAGCATTTGGAGCCCTTATTGAGCAGGGAATTCTTGTAATACAAAACATTATACAATGATAGAGTATTATATGGATGACCTTTTGCCAACGTAGATAGTTCTACATTTTATTTTTTATTCTGTTGACCAGTCAACTCAAAATCAGGTCTCACATTTTTAGCACCGTGTTCCCATATACTTCATTGGAGTCTCACTCGCGGAAGAAGGTCCAGATGCCCCAATCCCCACTGATTAAGGTCCTTCGAAGTGACATTTTTTTAAAGGTGGACTGGAGGGAGTAGGACCATATTGGACGCATTTTACATTAACTCCCCTTGGTCACCAGCATGGACAATGCCAAGAGACCCTGTCATTAATGGCAATCACACTGAAACACTGTCATTCTGCCGACATGTTCTAATATTCATATTCTTTTAGCCCAACAATGGAACCAGTGAACTCCCTACTAGAGATGGACAAATCCAAAGTTCAAATCCGCCATGAATATCACATTTATTCCCAAGCGCGAATATTCACTACCCCATCTGAGACAAATCCGTCCCCCCCCCCGCCCTTCAATCAGTTTGTATGAAGTATTTGAATTTTTCATGAAGAATTGGATGAATTGTTGAAAACTTTTGTTGAATCTCAGGTACATTTTTTTGATATATTTTGCGATCGTGGTCAGATTCCTATGCTTGCGTGTAGATTTTTATTGGAAAACGCGCAACAATGAATATTCGCGGGTGTGCAAATATATACAAAAATGCGTCGACATTTTTTGCAACCTGAACTTGGACACATTCGCCGATCTCTACTCCCTATGGTGACCGTTAAGATCATAGAACAGAAGACCCTAAATGATCTCATAATGCCAGGTGAGGGCATGGAGAGGCCATGGCCATGTGTTCTCCATACCGCTGCATAGTAAAAACCTGACTTCCTTCTTTATTTGGTTATCTAAATCCATTACAATTCATTTTCATGTATTTAACTAAATGACATTCTACATCCCTTCTGCTAATATTATGGTAAATATACAGATGTAGCCAACCCGTCCCTATTGTCTCCGGTACCGCTGCCACCCGCGATCACATGACCATGCTGGTTGGCGGCGCTGGTGGAAATAACACTGCGTGGGGTCCCATTGGGAAGCATTCCCCCCCCCCCCCTCCAGCAGCTTGATCGCGGCAGACCCAGCGCCACAGACTTTTGCTTCTTCGACCACGGCCACCAAGACAGTAGGAAGCCACGCTACAAACCACCGAAACGGCATCGTTCGTACGTCTCTTTACATACAAAATGGAAACCCATTGCTGCCAGATAGCTCACGGCTCCTCTGGAAAAGGAGGTAATTAGTCCCGTGACATCAGTCAGCAGAATTATCATTAGGAAGAATAAGAATAAAAATTGCTGTAATCATTTACTTAAGCAAAGCTTTGATCCCCTCTCTTTTCATGTATCTTTTCTTTGCCAGTTATTCAGAGATGCCGAGATACTCATGTTTGTTTTTATAAACTGGATATTTGTGGAGACTTGGGGGTCAAAGTCATAGAAAAATACAAAGTTAAGGACAGGAAAAACAGAGTTGCATTTTCTCAAGGAAATGACATTTTTGTCCTTTACTACTCTTGGGACTCTCTGTTTTTATTAGAATAACTTGAGTTATTCTGAGCATATAATTTTGCTTCCAGTAGTTTGGTGAATCAAGCACTTTAAATATAAATGCAATCATTGTTCTGTATCATGGCGCAAAATACAGTCATCTTGCTTCATTAAAGCTGCAATTGTTTTTGTAAAGAACTGGAGCCAGGGGGTCCCCCCTTTCTTCCCCTCCTTCTCCAACCCCTCTGAGTTTATCCATGCCATTTATAACTTCACGGACCCCCTGGATCGTGAGAGATTTACCTTTTTATGTAACATTGAAATGAAAGCAGAATCAAAGATGGCTGCTGGGGTTGTCCATTAGGCAGCTGCTATAGCAATTATGTATAGTATGTCTTTATTTATATAGCGCCATCCAGGTACATAGCGCTTCCCACCCATGGCATAATAATATAACACATAGTAAGAATAAGCGCTTCCGACATGACTCTAACAATAGGAAAGGGAGTCCCTGCCCCAAAGAGCTTACAATCTAAGTGGTAATTAGAAACTGTAGGAGGGTGGGTAAGTGCGTCTGCATGTAAGATGTATAGTATCAGCCAGTGGAGATACCCATATGCTTCGGTAAGGAAGTGTGTTTTAAGAAAGGTCCTAAAGGTGGATAGAGAGGGGGCTAGTCGGATATTGAGGGGAAGGGCATTCCAGAGGTGTGGGGCAGTGAGTGAGAAAGGTTTAAGGTAGGAGAGGGCTTTAGATACAAAAGGGGAAGAGAGAAGACATGCTTGAGCGGAACACAAGAGTTTGGATGGTGTATAGCGAGAAATTAGGGCTGAGATGTAAGGCGGGGCAGAAGAGTGTAAAGCCTTAAAAGTGAGGAGGAGAATTTTGTAAGTGATACAGAGTTTAATAGAAAGCCAGGAGAGGGATTTCAGCAGGAGACACAGAGATTTAGAAGAGAGTAAAGTGAATCTAGCAGCAGCGTCTATGATAGATTGAAGGTGAGACCGGTGAGAGGCAAGAAGGCCAGATAGTAGAAAGTTACAATAGTCGAGACGGGAGAGAATAAGGGCTTATTTTCAAAGCGTATGGGGAGTTCGTCTCGAAGTTTTAGAATAAAAAAACATATCATAGTGCAAAAATGTTTAAACAGTGAAAAAGGTGAAAATTCATCCAAAATGACTACTCACATTTTAAGTAATCAAATTAGACAGTCATCCAACTTAAGGTGTGGATGCGCCCTATGTGTAAACAGCAGCCACCAATCACAACCTCCAAAGGAGAAAAAAGAGAGACCATATAGTGTAGAGGTAAAACAATTATATTATCAAAACATGATTCAAGGCTCACACTTCATACGGTCGATGTGGGCACTCATAGGTAGCGGTTGACGGATATCCTTGGGGCTCACGATTCCTCTGGGTACTCGGTCACCTCCGCTCTCTCTGGAAACACTTGAATCCACACCGGAGCTTTCGTCCCTTCACTTCCGGCACGCCGAGAGCCTCCCAGGCTCCCGCTGCGTCACTTCCGGTGCGCCGGGGACTTCCGGATCAGATGGTTACAGTGGAGTTCTCGTGTCTCCCTTTTCGTGGCTGTTGGACTGGAACACCTTTTTCACTGTTTAAACATTTTTGCACTATGATATGTTTTTTTATTCTATGACTTCGAGACGAACTCCCCTGACGCTTTGAAAATTATCCACGAGAAGACAAGTGAAACAGTCTTTTTTCAAGGGTTGTAGTTTATTTTGAGGTTTTTTTCACCCTATATATGCACTTTAAATAGGCACGTGCACTATCACTGTTTTTTTGCATTGTCACTGATTGTATTAATCACAATATCACTGTCACAATAGTGGTCGTTATTATTATATTTTAGGTTTGTTTTGAGCGCTATTGTTATTGTTTTCCTCACATCTTGTGTTAGGGTTTAGCAGCACAGGGACAGAGGAAAGGGGTGTATATTTGCATTTTTATTGAGGTAAAAAAGACAGGTTTTAGCTACATTGTGAATGTTAGAGGGTAATGTGAGTTGAGGAATCGTGTGACCCCTAGGCAGAGGGCTTGTGATACTAGGTGTATGATTGTACTTCCAACAGTAATGTAGAACTTCCATGATGCAATAAAGAATTTCTATGCCCAGCTCAGCCTCCGTTATCTGTTGCGCGGCCGTGCCCGCTGTTTTTCCTCCCCGGTGAGGTTTCCCTGTCTGTACCTCCATAAAGCCTGGTGCACGCAAGAATCAAAAGCCGGATAAACTGTGAAGACAAATGTGAGTTAATTCATTTATTACTCTTGGAGCATCCCCAGGCTTTGTGGGTCATATAGTAGCGGGACTTGTATGGGGTCTGGGTGGGTTTCAGGACCTCTCCCAGACAACCCTTTATAGTCAACGCTAGAACCACATTCAATCTAGGGGTTTATTTCTTATATGCTCCTGTATACAGTTGTTCTTCCGGATAAAGCAACATATGTTCATTATTTAAGTGGAAACCAGCTCTGCAGCATTGGTTAATTGGGGAAGCAACACCCTAATGTTCTCTCCGTAATGCAGCAGGGGGCTGTGTGGCCGGGCTTGGGAGGAAGTATGAGGAGCTCCGTCCTGGATATATTAAGTTTGAGTCGGCAGAGGGCCATTTCAACTTGATGTAGCAGAAAGACATTCTGAGACTTTGGTCTGTACAGCAGGTGTAAGGTCAGGGGTTGAAAGGAAAATGATGCTGTGATAACATTCCAGCTACCTATTGGCCTGTGGGAATAGGCTTGGATGGCGGCCATATTGATTTCCCTAAAAGAACCAGAAACACCGGCACATAAAAATGTAAATATCTCTGGAACCAGACGAGGTCCATGTTCTAATAATAATAATAATAATTAGTGGAGATGGGGGGTTACTGCTTTGAGGGTCAGTGTAATGAGTTTGCAACGCAATGTGTTGCAGACGAACACTACCCAATTTTCCAACTTTATCTGTCCATGAATTGACTGTATAACCCTGTTCATTTAATGTAGCCGTGTGTTCATATAACTTTGTGCCCAGGACATACGTGAAAATGAGAGGTAACTCTCAATGTATTACTTCCTGGTAACACATTTTTATTAAAAATTTTTGTTTTTTTAAACAGAGGGTTCAATAATAAATGGCTGTTTACTTGAATGATTAAGCAGTAGTCGCTGACCTTCTAATAATAAAGGAGGGTTTGCAGAGAATGATTGCCAACATATTTAAATGTACAAATTACCTAAGTCAGGGGTGCACAAAGTCATTGCCCTGCGCCCCCCCCTTACCTTGTCTCAAGTGTCAAATAACGCCATGGAGTCATGTGACGTCACGTGACCCGCTGCATCTTTTGACGCTGCATTGCCATGACGACGTGTCGCCCGAAGCCGTCTTAGTCAAGGTAAGGGAACTTAGAGGCCTTACACTGTCCCCTGGCATTTAATTTAACTGCTTAGGGGAAGAGAGCGGCGCCTCTGTAAACACCGCGCCCCCCAGTTAGCGCACTCCTGACCTAAGCTACCAAAATATTGAGATAAGCTCCCAAGAAGCTACCGAATATAGAAACCTAGAATTTGATGGCCGAGAAGAACCACTTGGCCCAGATCCACAGAAGTCCTTTAACTCTGGGCTCATAACATCTTGTTATCAAAATCAATAATGGACCATAGATTCCCTGAGGTTAACTTAAATCCACAAAGCTAATTATATGCAAAAACAACAGCCATTATCTCATTAGCATACGCTTAACGCCATGCGAAATCAGCACTGCCTTGCGTTAGCGCCGAATAACATGGCGCTAAGTCTGTCTCACCCAACGGCGGCCTCACTCCCATGCAGACCCCCAATAGGTGTTTATATAAAGTAATAAAAGAGAAAACAGGAGAGGAAAAGAGCCCTGTAAATAACAATATGACACTTTCATTTATACCTAGCTGTGATTTTACACTTATCCAGACCCTGCAACAGACCTACTGCCACGTTTAGCTCTGACGTACTGTAACTAACTTCTTGTTAAATTCCTGCGTTAACTTTAACAGAGCTCTGTGGATATGCGTTAGACCGCGTCCTTATTTAGCGCGCTGGCAGGCCAGCCATAGAGCACGCGACCGCGCAGCAGAAAAAATTATACGATTTTATCGCACGATGGCTGGGTCACGTGAGCGATTCAGCCAATGAGGGCGAACCAGCTCTGTGACGTCATGGCCACGCCACCACCACGCCTCCCCCTAGGTCATAAATCACCTCTGCGGCAGGCGCACGCGACGCCTAGTATAGCCTCAGCCTTATTAAGGGGAACACCTCTTTTGCATATCATTAGCACAAACATCTGTTATAGTTAACGCAATGCCCTCTTCGGCCAAAGGCAGCACTTAACACTGCGTTATTGAGCTTTGAAGATCCCGTTAGACCTTAATGATGCGTTAACTAAAGTTAGCGAATCGTTAAATTAATTACGGGGTTCTGTGGATCTGGGCCTTACTCTGTCCATGTTCTTACCTGCGTTGAAACCTCGGACCCCATTTAATCTTTGGCCTCTTGTCATATTTAGGCTAGCCTTATGTTTATCCCAAGCAGTCTGTTGGGACGCTATCCCATGCATCCACCATCCTTCCCGTGGACCTCCAAGGACCAAAGTCAGTGAGATTTAGGGTTTCCGGAGAGCAAAATGATTATAGAAGTCTATAAAAGCACAGAGGCTACAAATCTGCGAGATTGACTCCAAATCTTTGAGACTCACAGTGATATGTCTGAGTTTAGTAAATGGCCCAATATAGCATATTGCCGACCATAAAACTCCTCAACCTTCTTGTGAATATTGTCTTAGTGTGCGCAATATGTTATTTCTTGGCTCTTTCACTGACATGTTTTTCTATCCTTTTCTTACCTCACACAAAGTTGGTTATTTAGACTTTGAAAACCATCCTCCCCTCTCCTTCAGTGTCTTTTGTTAGAAGGATGCAGCACATCTTTGAGACTTGTTCCAGCTGATTTACTGGGAAAGGTCATTTTTCTTTGACTACTCAACACTTTCCTAATAAATCCATTCAAACTCTGCCAACAAACACAGAAACAGTACTCAACTGTAGTTGATTTTTTTTCTTAGTTCTTTATTTTGATAGGTATGTGAGCATAAAACAAAACTTTCTTTATCTGTGTTGAAGTATGACACATGCCACTGTTTTTTTTTTTTGAAAACTTTTCCAATAATGTCATTTGTTTCCTCTTCAACGAATACAACATTAGGTTTAGGATCCAGATTTTAACTGGATGTGATGGCTACCATTTGTATAATCACATCACATGGGGCGCATTCTCAGGGTTAGAAAATCTGTCCGACAATTAAAATGAGAATCCCCAAGCAGAACCCTAGGCATTAAATGAAAAATAATTGCTAGTAAATGACCGTTTTCAATACAGAGAATGAGACAGTTACTGTATATAATAGGAGATTGATTCTGGTATACTTGAGGTTCTGAAAAGTTTTCCGTATGGCTAGGCATTCCAATGTTAGTAATCATTTGGATGACCCCCGTCCTTGCACTGAACTTTGTTCATCAATACATTCATATTTTCAGATATTTAAACATATGTTGGACCTATATCTAAAAACTACTCTTAGTAGTGATAGAAAATGCATGGACTTCAGGAGAAAGCAACATAAAGTGGATTTGGGAAGGGGTTTGAGGGCAGCCATTGAAGCCTTTGGACTTTGAGAACCAGTGGTCTAGACCACAATCATCTCTCTTTTATTAGAATGTATCTTATAAAGTCCTCTTCTCTTTAATGTCCAGACAGGGTCTACTGTAGCTCACGGCAACTAAAAAAATCCAAATACTGCATTGAAACAGGGCTCCATTTGGAACAATGATGTGAAAAGCCCAAACATTTTCACTTGTCTTGTATGAAAGTAAACCCAACAAGGTTTCTTAAAGCACCCCCCCCCCGCCCTCCCCAAAATAGTTTTTATTTGATTTTAAAGCTTATCTGAACTAAGTGCTCCCTCCGAGAACCCCACCTGTTATTTAGATATATTTTGTTTTTATGTGCCTGTTTTGACCTGAAAAAACTAAAAACATGGCTGCGGGGTCACCAACACAAGTTACAACGAGATCGCAAGATGACATGGTAACTTTCTATGGGCCCAGGAGCCGAGCTCCGACTACACCATTTTGTTTCAAGTGGACAAAACATTTTTGGCGATCCGGAACTAGAGGGTCCCCAGAAGTCAGGACACCACAGATTAGTTCCCAGGGAACCCCTGGCTCAGGTAAGTAAATAAAATAAAAACATAAACAAAATTGAGAGCAGCTGCTTTTACATGGCACGTGGCTCATTACATCTCCTCAGATACACATTCTAACATCCAACAGGTATCCAAGCAATTCACGAGGTTATAAGATCTGATATTTTCTGGTTGTTAGGGTTCCACTACTTTGATATGAGGCAAAATCTAGTGTTACATGACAAAGTATGCAAAGAAGGGTGGGGAGCTGTGTTGGTCCTTTCTTCCATGTAGTAACAAAGGAGGGAGAGGGAGTAGGGGTTATGATACCTTTTATTGGAACAACAAGTGGTTATGTTACAAACTTTCCAACCTCTCAGGGTCAGGTCAACCTGATGAAGGAGAAGATTAGGAGAGAAACAGGCACACAGACATGCTGGATAAATGACATTTATTGTGCCGAAAACGGAACCAGCGTTTTGGCTGCAAATAACAGCCTTTATCAAGGTGAGGGTGGAGCCGTCACCTTGACAAAGGCTGTTATTTGCAGCCGAAACATTGGTTCCGTTTGGCACAATTAGTGTTGTTTATTCAGCAAGGATGTGGGCCTGTTTCTCTCCTAATCTTCTCTGATGATTTCTCTGGGATCTCAGGGTTCCCTTGTGATATGGAGCGCCGGGTGAAAAGTGTCCTGTGATTTTTTACAGTGTGCCTGCATTTTCCTTCTAACCCGATGACGGACCCTGAGAGGTTGGACTTGTAACGTATCAACTACTTGTTGGTCCAATAAAAGGCACCATACCCCCTACTCCCTCTCCCTCCTGTGTTACTACGTGCAAAGTACAAATCCCTGCCCAGGCTCCTTCACTGTCCTTACTGCAAGGCCACAATCCTTTTATTTGCCCAAACAGTACTGTCAGTCGCTTCTGTATAGATCGGCCTCCTCTGCCCTGGATAAGTTGTAACCAAGAATATAAAGGCAAGGGAAACACAAATATAATGCAGTTCCCCCTCTGGGATCCCCCCGCCCCCCTTTTAAGGTAGAACAGGAAGCACGGGGTCCCCAAAGTTGAACCGAGTTAACTTTAGCACCAAGGATCCCCTGGTTCCAGAGATAGTTACAGGGCAACGTGCCGCCAGTACTTGCTTATATTTACAGCGACGCAGATGTTGTGACTTCCTATTGGTCCGCGTAATGCAGAAAATGTAAACCTCCATTTTGTTTCCCCTTAAGGTGGGGGCGCTATGTCAGCTATGCGGACCCCCTACTTCCTATCCATGTAAAATAAACAGGGGGGAGGCTTATAGGGTCAACTGCACCTTAGGGTGCATTCTCCTTCTGACGGTAGGATATTCCTAGATATGGATACTGGCAAAGCAAGAGAGCTCAATGTACATCGGCACCTACCATAGATTACTGCCCAGACACGTGCATTTAAAGCACAATTACTGGAAAGCAAGTTTAATGCAGTGACTGCAGACATTTAGCGGAAGAAGCAATCAGAGGAAAGATTGAGCAGCACTATAATATGCTTCCCAGCCTCTTGCCTTGATTAAGTTTCTAGTCTGTAGAACTCAGCATAACTTTGTTTTTGCGAGTGTTGCGCTCATTGCACAGAACACACATATTGTGTTTCGGCGAGCGCCATTAGCGGATCCGTGCATCATCGTCCATAAACATCACCTGTAATATTTAATAGGTAATTGGATATTTCCAGCAAAGTGCTCCGCGCCTTCTGTTTACATTATCAGCTGTGTGTGGTCTGGCTAAAAACCCCATTTCCTTTCATTAGACCTTGTAAAACAGGTTTCCGTGTATATACTGCCTCGTGTTTGATTACATTTGAAAAGTGTGTGTGCTTCACATGTTCTTTATCTATGCTGCGGGGATATCAAGAAGCCATTAAGGATTTCAGATCTGGCTTATATTGTATCAGAAAAAATGGAAGCCGTTCTTTTCCCCATTAATCAATGGGAAGCGACTGTTGAAAAGTGGACTGGAGTTGATATTTTGTCTAACCTTTTGGCATTGTATTCCTTCGCTTTTTGATTTGGGAGAATTTGCTCAGCCGTACGAAATGACCGAGATGGCTGAAAATGAGCGCCCCTGGAACTCTGTGTACTGGAACAGAGAAGCATTCATACAAACACAAAGAGATAAAGAGGACACTGACATGAAACAAGGAGCATACCTGGCATGCCAAAGAGGCTGGGAGCCCGAAACATGGTAGAGTCATGTGAACCCTGTTTGTCTTGTTCCTCCCTAAAGAAGCTTATTTTTATTGCACCTGATCCAGCCACCGTCGCATCTTTTTTCTATATGCGTCCCCTCCAGGTATACACCCTACACCTTATACAAGACTAGGTCAATAGTTTTTATATGATGTCATTATTTGGAACACCTTTCAAAACCATGCTAGATATCAGGGCTGTGCAAACTCTTCTCCCTGCGCCCCCCCCCCCCTGCCTGCACTCACCAACTGCTTGCACCCCTCCTCCCCCTCTCGGCTCCGGCGTCAAATGATGCAGCGAGGTCATGTGACGTCACGTTGCCACGGTGACGTGTCGCTGGAAAGTTAAGGCAGTTTGGCTTTGAGTTAGTGGACCTGTCCTCCTCCATGTCCTTCGTGACATCACGTTTCAATATTAATATTTCCAGCTCTCCATCACTTCACCGTGCCATCTGCAAGAGTTTTGCCCAGTCTCATTTGAAACCAGCAGCCTATGAAAATTATAGTGTTGTAGCATCCTTCAGCTTTATAATAACTAAAAAAGACATAAAAGTGCATTCATTCGTGGCACAGTAAATTACAATCCACTCTCCGGGGAAGGCACAAATTAAGTGTCCAACTGTGGAGTGAAATAAAGCTTACAGTACCAGATGCCAACATAACTTCATTCCATTCAGCATTTGGAGAGATAATGTTTGTCATCGTTGCTGAGTATACTTTACTGAATTGTGACCATTGAGGCATTGCTAACCCGCCAGGTATGTGCAATAAAAGAACCATCCAGCTCTTCTGTCACCAGAAAGAGATCGGGCTGATTGGATAAATTCATGTATATTAGTAATAAATCCTGAGCAGAATGCAACCCTTACAGTCTATGGGGCTTATTCTGTAAGGTGTGAAGGGGTAGGTGACGTATATCGCATGAAAAGTCCCATTGACTTTAATGGGGCTTTTCGTGCGGTAGCACTTCATCTGCGCTGTCAGACCTTACAGAATAAGGGCCACAGTGTTTTGCATTGGAGGTAACTAGGGTAGAAAAACCATCCCTAGTTTCTGATATAAGTCCCCAATAAGGAAGACTGGGGTTCACAGCCTTTTGAATGAGGACTGGTAAACTCAGTATCTACAGTATGATATTGTCAGGTCTGGTGAAATCAGAATCCACAGTCTGCTATTCAGGGCAGCAGCTCTAACATTGTGAGCTTAACCAGCTGTTAGATGGCTCCACTGACACCTGTTGCAAATCAGCCTCAAGGACACTCCCCCTGGCTTCCTGTATAAGCTGACCACTTCCGGGTTGTCAGCTCAATGTGCTTCTGCCATTGCATCCAGCCTTGCTACCAGCACCTATTTATCTGCCTGTCTGTCTGACTTGCTTGCTGCCGAATCCTCTGCCTGCCTAACTATGCTCGGGACATCTGCCTGCTCTGACATCAGTCTGCCTCACTACATTGCTGCCTTCCACATGCCCTGACCCTGGCCCGTTTAACCGCTATCCTTCCTGCCGCCTTCTCATCTATTGTAGAGTTTCTGACAACTATGTAACGCTCGGCCAGTCTCTCCGGCCACGTTCCCGGTTCCGTCCTATTCCGCCTCCTCCAGCCAGCTTGATCCTTGCCCTGCCGTTGAACTCCCCTTCTTTGGTGCCTTACACATCATAAAGATTTGGTATGGTTGATAAAACTACCCTACCAACATGCAAATCTTTCCCAAGACACACTTTTCTTGAGACATACACTTTTGTTAATTGTTATATGAAGATTGGGGTTGGACTATTGACACTCATATAACACTGACCACTTGTAATTTAACCAAAAACAGAAAACCCAGCGCAACATACAAAATGACACAACATATAGTACAATAGTTCAGCTCATAAGTAAGGGTCATTTAGTTAAACCCTTTGGCCAAAATTGCAATTTAAAGGCATTCTGGGATCTATTGCTACACTGCCTTTGTTAGTAGTATAGCATGATATGAAGAACTAAACTACAGATCAGCACAGATCCACTCTTCCAGAGAACGGCACAGAAGTCAGGTTGAGGGTTTGGGTTGGGTACAATGTGCAATACATGGTATTTTGTTCAAGTTCATACATAATTAAACCAGATCACATCCCGTCCTTGGGTTCAGAGCCTTATGATGTCCATCATAACAATTCATTACACTGTTCTGCAATGTGAAGACATAAATTAGAAAACAAATGATGTATCGACAGTGGCGGATTTCAAAATCTGCCGCCCTTAGGCACTTGCCAGTGTCGGCCGCGTCCTTGCCGCCGCCCTCCTGCTCCTTTGGATTCCCCGTATCAAATTGCGCCACGGAAGTCACCAACGTGATGTCGCACGGCGGCGCATTGCTGTGGAAACGCGACACCGTGACGTCATTTGACGCCGTGGCATCACATTGCCCTGGTGACGTCGCCCGGCGTCATTTGACGCTGGGATTCCAATCGAGCAGGTGGGCGACGGCAAGGGGGCGGCCGACACTGGCAGGTGCCTTCCCATTAAGTCCGATAAGCCTGAGAGTGCGGAAAAAGCATATGGGGGGGGGGGGGGGGGCGGGGTGACATTTTTTGCCGACCCCAAATATAGCCGCCCGATGGTAAATCTGCCACTGGGTATTGAATAAGAAGTCATGTAAATGAAACAATAACTATTGTTTTTGCAGTTGTTATTGGAGCATGCAGAGTTCACGGCTACGGAGTAGACGTTGAATGTAATGGCCCTGGCATAATAATAAAGCAAAAAGATAAAGAATAATCTGGACAGAAAAGCAAAGTGCCGACTAAGAAATACAAATAGACCTTCTAGTTAGAAAGGGACATGATAACGTTTGGGAAAGGATGGGGGGAAAGGAGTGACTGCATTTGTCTTCCTCAGGAAAAGGCTGTTCAGATGCATCTTTGGCAATAGACCAAGAGGCAAATATTGAATTTGAACAGCAGCACAGTGATCAAAGGAATGCATTCTCCCCAATGTGCCCAAATAGCAGCTAAGAATGCACTTAATAACTAATATTATTTGCATTTGTGAATGATTGGGAAGCAGATTCGCCAGCACCAAGTACTTTTTTTTTTCGAAATGAAAATTGAAGATAAATAAGGGTATTATTAGCAGGTGATGACAAAGCGGCGGATTCCAAACGAATGCTGTTTCTTCCTCTGTTTGATCCTGGTTTCAAATGCGGCATTAGACAAGCTACTAAATAGGACAATAGTGTAAACCCTGGTTATATACAGTTACATGGTCTTTAACATAGTGTTCTTGATCTGCTTTCTACAAATCTGGGACATTGGGAACGTATTTATAACACAAAGCATAATAGTTTGTTAGCAGGTGGTTTGGTTTGGACCTTTAAAGCTGCAGACCGAGCAATATCCTACGTGTGTTTTATTTTTAATAAATCAGTTCTGTACTATGCGAAAATACTTGTAGCATTTTTGTAACTTTTTTTAAAACCACTCTGAATTACATTTTTAACGTATTATAATGTAACAGGCCTTTTTTGTTTCTATGGCAACCATTTACAAAGTCACATCCCCTTCCTCTTCTGAAACAGGCTCTGGCACACCCATTTTTGAGCCCTGCACTCTCTTAAGCATTGCGCCAATTGTATCCAGTGACTGCCTGGTCACATGATCTTCCCCACAGAACTTTGCATCTTTGGTCCTCTTCTGCTGCATTGACTGGAGAACGGATCAATCAGCAACTTAGCTAATTACTTACCATTGTGTGGACTGTATTGATGCGCATATTAAAGGGGAAACAAATATATATATACAGCTAAACCCCGTTATAACGCGCCTCGTTATACCGCGATTCGGTTATAACGCGGTTTTCCCGTGGCTCCCGTTTTAAAAAAAAAAAAAAATTTAAAAAAAAATTTTTTTTTTACATTTTTTTTTTTTGCACACTGCACACACTGCACACACTCACTGCACACACACTGCTCATTGCTCACACTGCACACACACTGCTCATTGCTCACACTGACACACTGCACACACACTGCACACTGCACACACACTGCACACACACTGCTCATTGCTCACACTGCACACACTGACACACTGCACACACACTGCACACACACTGCACACACACTGCACACTGCACACACTGACACTGCACACACACTGCTCATTGCTCACACTGCACACACTGACACACTGCACACACACTGCACACTGCACACACTGACACTGCACACACACTGCTCATTGCTCACACTGCACACACTGACACACTGCACACACACTGCTCATTGCTCACACTGACACACTGCACGCACACTGCACACTGCACACTGCACACTGCACACACACTGCTCATTGCTCACACTGCACACACTGACACACTGCACACACACTGCACACTGCACACTGCACACACTGACACTGCACACACACTGCTCATTGCTCACACTGCACACACTGACACACTGCACACACACTGCACACTGCACACACACTGCTCATTGCTCACACTGCACACACTGACACACTGCACACACACTGCACACTGCACACACACTGCTCATTGCTCACACTGCACACACTGACACACTGCACACACACTGCACACTGCACACAATTATTATATAGAAATAAACAGACAACTGCACTTTAACAGATGTATTTTGCCTGTACAACGTCTTGTGACTTTTGTTTCACAAAGTTAAGGGGGTGGGAAGTCATTGTGCTGTGGGGGTTGGGGGGGGTGGCGGGGCCCTGCGCTGCGGCTACGGCGGGCCCTGTACTGCGGCGGGGGGGGTTAGCGGTCTGTGTGTGTGAGTGCGAGTGCCTGTCTGTGTGTGTGTGTGTGCGCGAGTGCCTGCATGTGTGTGCGCGCGTGTGTGTGTATGAGTGCGTGAGTGCCTGTGTGTGTGTGTGTGTGTGTGTGTGTATGTGTGTATGTATGAGTGCTCCAGCCCGAGTCCGTGGAGGGTGGGGGGGGGAGAGTAGCGGGTCCCTCCTGCAGCCAATGGAGGGAGTGGGGGGAGAGTAGCAGCTCCCTCCTGCAGTCCGGGGAGGGGGGGGGGAGAGTAGCAGCTCCCTCCTGCAGTCCGGGGAGGGGGGGGAGAGTAGCAGCTCCCTCCTGCAGTCCGGGGAGGGGGGGGGAGAGTAGCGGGTCCCTCCTGCAGTCCGGGGAGGGGGGGAGAGTAGCAGCTCCCTCCTGCAGTCCGGGGAGGGGGGGGAGAGTAGCAGCTCCCTCCTGCAGTCCGGGGAGGGGGGGGAGAGTAGCAGCTCCCTCCTGCAGTCCGGGGAGGGGGGGGAGAGTAGCGGGTCCCTCCTGCAGCCCGTGTAGGGAGGGGGAGGAGAGTAGCAGCTCCCTCCTGCAGTCCGTGGAGGGAGGGGGGGGAGAGTAGCGGGTCCCTCCGCTCAAGCCACGCCCCCCCTCCCTGTCAAACCTCCCACCTCCCGCTCCGGCTTTTACACACACTTACACACACACTCAGACACTTACACACACTCACAGACACTTACACACACTCAGACACACTTACACACACACACTCAGACACTTACACACACTCACAGACACTTACACACACTTAGACACACTTAGACACTCACAGACACTCACACACACTTACACACACTTACACACACTTACACACTTACACACACTCACAGACACTTACACACACTTAGACACACTTACACACACACTCAGACACTTACACACACTCACAGACACTTACACACACTTAGACACACTTAGACACTCACAGACACTCACACACACTTACACACACTTACACACACACTCAGACACTTACACACACTCACAGACACTTACACACACTTAGACACACTTACACACACACTCAGACACTTACACACACTCACAGACACTTACACACACTTAGACACACTTAGACACTCACAGACACTCACACACACATACACACACTTACACACACTTACACACACACTCAGACACTTACACACACTCACAGACACTTACACACACTCACACCCACATACACACACCCATATACACACACACACTTTCTCTCCCATATATACATACACACACACACACTCTCTCACTCTACACAGACGGGGGGTGGGGTCGGAGCTGAGGAAAGGCCGCGACCAGCACCACCACCCGCTCCCCCCCCCCCTCCTCCCGCGCAGGCAGCGGGAGCGCCAGGGACAGCGGTGGGGAGAAGAAACCCCCCGCTACCACCTCCATGCAGGCAGCGGGATCTGAGGTAAGCGGCGACCTGAGGGACATCCCCGCTCCCATCTCCTGCCCCGCGGGCTGTCCCGCGGTGACAGGGGGAAGCGGGGACAGGAGGGACATCCCCGCTCCCATCTCCTGCCCCGCGGCCTGTCCCGCGGTGACAGGGGGAAGCGGGGACAGGAGGGACATCCCCGCTCCCATCTCCTGCCCCGCGGCCTATCCCGCGGTGACCGGGGGAAGCGGGGAGCGGAGGGACATGCCCGCTCCCATCTCCTGCCCCGCGGCCACAGGGGGAAGCGGGGACAGGAGGGACATCCCCGCTCCCATCTCCTGCCCCGCAGCCTGTCCCGCGGTGACAGGGGGAAGCGGGGACAGGAGGGACATCCCCGCTCCCATCTCCTGCCCCGCAGCCTGTCCCGCGGTGACAGGGGGAAGCGGGGACAGGAGGGACATCCCCGCTCCCATCTCCTGCCCCGCAGCCTGTCCTGCGGTGACAGGGGGAAGCGGGGACAGGAGGGACATCCCCGCTCCCATCTCCTGCCCCGCGGGATGAATATGCGCTAAAGCGCGGCGGCCATTTTTTTTTCGCGACCCCGTTAGTAACGCGGTGGTCTCGGGGTGGACCCCGAGACCCGCGTTATAACGGGGTTTAGCTGTATATATTTTTTATTTTTTTTCCAATGGCAGCTTGGACTGCGGCTTTGAGGCAGATACACATATTGAAATGGGTCAGGGTTGATCTCCAGTTGAGGACCCCATACGTTAACCTTAACAAACAGACACTTCTATAGTCTGCCCTTGTGATGTGGCTCCCTTATGGGGTTTTTGTCAGGGGAATTGATGGTGTAAGGGCATAAAGGACCAGTTATTCTTTGAGTCTTACAAAAATATTTTTAGGACATATTGTTCTTTGTTTAGATGTAGTTTGTCACTCACATTGCATATTTTTTATTTACGATGAAAAAACAGGTTGACTTGTTTTTTCTCTAGTCTTTTTTTCTTTTTTACCTGAAGACAAAAAGTACAATAAAAACCATCTGGATAAAGCGCCCCAAATGTAGTCAGATATTTAGCAGGTTCTAACTTTGTCATCTTTCTATATCTTTCAAAGGAAACCACGTGTCATGTGACCTGCACCGTGGGCAACAAACATCTAAAAATGTATAACAATATATCCCCCGAAGCGGGGGGAAACGCAGCAGAACTCCCACACTCGTCTAGTTCAGTGCTGTTTATTAACAGATCGACGTTTCGGTCCAAAATTGTTGACCTTGCTCAACATACAAAGTGAAAACTCCGATGCTGCTAAACACCGCCCAGTTTTTTCCTCTGGTTTCCTACCTCTCTCATATTCTGTTTGGTGTTCCACATACTATATTGATAATACATCACTTAGCTATGACATCATCATTTGTGGGCAGTGCCGTCACGGTGCCCAGCAATCGTTCTGGCGCCAGTTTCTACTCTCCTCCCCTTTTCCCCCCCTGTCTCTATTAGGGATTTCTGGGTGATTGGGGGGTATTTAGCAGTGTCTATGGTTCCAATTTGGTTTCTTGAGAAAGGTCCCAAATTTTTGGACCGAAACGTCAATCTACATTATTAATAAAAACAGTTTAACTAGAAGTGTGTGAGTTCTGCTGCATTCCCCTTCCTCTGCATGAGTTTTACCTGAAGCTGTTTTGTGTGACACGGTTTCAGTTTTTGCGCAGTTTAGCACGCATGGCAAAAAGAAAAGAGGCTGGGGCGCTCCCTTGTTTTTTTAGGCTTGTGATGCTACCTACAGTAAGTTGAAATGTGTAACCAAATGAAGGGTAGTGTATACTTGCCCTTGTTGTTTTCTGCAGCTGGACCAGTAGAGAAGATAAAGCCCGGAATCTTCTTGTAGTTGCAGTGGAGATGGAGGGTTGGTCAGCGCACGGGATTTCGCTCAAAAGATGAAATGAGAAGATAAGGAACACGTAATCAGTGTTTAGGTAGCCAAACAGTATACATTTATAAAAAGTTGTCTCATGAAATATAAAATAAAAATTCTTAAAAATCTTAAGTAAAATTCTGTGGTAAATTGATCAATTTGTGAGCAGATCTAAGATTGGGGGTAAGTGGAATAAAAAGGGTTGGTGTGAGCGGGTGATTAGCAGGCTTTTGTATAGCCTGCTGTCTGTCAAACTTCTGACAGAAGTAGTTTTTGCTTGCACACATGGCAGTATGTAGTTTTTGCTAGCCCGCATGGCAGTATGCAGTTTTTGCTAGCACGCATGGCAGTATGCAGTTTTTGCTAGCACGCATGGCAGTATGCAGGTTTTGCTAGCATGCATGGCAGTATGCAGTTTTTGCTAGCATGCATTGCAGTATAGTTTTTGCTAGCACGCATGGCCGTATGCAGTTTTTGCTAGCACGCATGGCAGTATGCAGTTTTTGCTAGCACGCATGGCAATATGCAGCTTTTGCTAGCACGCATGGCAATATGCAGCTTTTGCTAGCACACATGGCAGTATGCAGTTTTTGCTAGCACGCATGGCAGTATGCAGTTTTTTCTAGCACGCATGGCAGTGTGCAGTTTTTGCTACTGTAGCACGCATGGCAGTATGTAGTTTTTGCTACTGTAGCATGCATGGCAGTATGTAGTTTTTGCTACTGTAGCATGCATGGCAGTATGTAGTTTTTGCTAGCATGCATGGCAGTATACAGTTTTTGCTAGCACGCATGGCAGTATACAGTTTTTGCTAGCACGCATGACAGTATACAGTCTTTGCTAGCACGCATTACAGTATACAGTTTTTGCTAGCATGCATTCTTCATAACAATATAGCCCAACATATTGCTTCCCATGTTGTATATGTACAGTGTCTATATGTGTGTATATCATGCTGCAATCAGAAGAGATGGGTGAAAATTTGAACTTTCTCAAATTTCCAAACAGTTGGAGAAACAGCAGAGATTCATTTTGTGCACAGTTATAATTTATTTTAGCGCTATTTAAATAATGTAAAAAAGTGCCACCATTATTGCTAACCCAGTTTCCTCTCTTGCTCCTATTTTCTTGGCAGAGAAGGAGTTAAATGGCATGCTGGTCAATGCCATTGGTTTCTTGAACTAATCTGTTTCCCCCCCATTCCCCCCCAAGTTCACCCTAAATGTCACCTGGCCACTTCAGCTGGAACAAGCTCCGCGCACCACTCAGATCGGTACAGTATTTGTTCAGGTTTACTTGCGACTTGATTTTCAGGAGGAACCACTTTCTATTTCAAGCGAGAGGTTGAACTTAGCCCCTAAACTGTGTGTTTTCCAGCCCTTGGTTTCTTTAATGGCAGGAAGGTTGGGGGGTATATAACCTCACACAGTCTTCTTGATGGCATTTCAGAGGGGGAAAAAAAAGCTGAGGTTGGAGACCACTGTCTCTGTTGCCTTATTAAATATTAGTTCTTCCAGGTGTTCCCAGCAAATGTGCTTCCCATGGTCTACAGAAATAGCTCTAAGAATAATGCGTTTCATCAAAATAATTACCTGGGATGTTACTTTTTGGCCACTGCACAAAGCATTCCAGCCAGATTAAACAGAAAACTAGCATTTTTCATTTCTAATATACAGTTGGCCGTCATATATAAATATTTAGATATATATATACAGATATATTTCGCCTTGGAAAATACTGCAGACATGAAGCGCCTTCCAAATGAGGTTGGTCAAAATCCTCAAAAAAAAAGGTCAGTTAGTTTAAAGTTGCTGGTATTTGCAATGATTGACATTAAAAGCCTTAGTTATTTATAGAGGTTTGTTTGCATCAGAGTCCAGTGCACTATGAAGCTGGGTGAAATAACATAGATGAAAGGTCCCTTCAAACTAACGACTGGAAATAACTGCTGCCTAGTGCTTGGTGAAGTGCTGGATAATGTATTGGTGTAGCATATGTATGCGGCTTTTCTTAAGGTGCATGGATTGAGCTGAAGAGTTTATGAAACAATGGTGATTAAAGCCACGACCCTCCACACGGACACAAACACAGGAAGTTAAGGTCCTCTTAAAATATAATCCGTCAATAATTCGCTTTTTCTTAGGAATCCTATAAAAAGACAGGTAAACAGCAGGACTATTTCTCATGAGCTCTGTAAGTTACAGCACATGCTGCATGTTCTTGCATTGGGTGTTTACTATAAGGCAGGGGCGTGCTAATCCAGTCCTCACGGGCCACCAACAGGTCGGGTTTTCAGGATACCCCTGCTTCAGCACAGGTGGCTCAATCTGGGGCTCTGTCTTCCACTGAGCCACTGATTGAGCCACCTGTGCTGAAGCAGGCTCTTCAACTGAGCCAATGATTGAACCACCTGTGCTGAAGCTGGGATATTCTTAAAACCTGACCTGTTCGGGGGTCTTGAGGACTGGACTTGAGAAGCCCTGTATTAAGGAATGTGTGGCCTGCTCAACTTTTGTGTGCGGCAAATTCTAACACAATAGAAATACATTGTGTAGCCATGCATGTAAAATGGTCTGCAGTTGTCTCCTCTGCTGGCAGTAAACCTGGTAAGTTACAGGGATGTCAGCAGTAATCATGGAGGTTTGCCCTCACACCCTGGTGAGGTGCCCTATGTATGATGGGAGTGGCTACATGCTCTGAGTCCACAGTTAGTGACATCAGAGATGTGCCTGCCTCCTGAGGTATATAAGGCACCGCACTGCCAAAAGTTATTGTTGATGCTGCGAGGTGAAGTGCGGAGCAGCAAGTTCTGAGGAGAGTGTAATGAGGCAGAGGCGGAATCGATGTGCCCACTAGTGCAGTAACTAGTGGCACTGTTCTATATCCAGCCAGAGAAGGCCAACTGTGTCCAGGGACCTGGCACAGGGGTGATCTCCCTGCGAGGGAGAGGGGATCCCACTTCATTGGGAGGGTGTACCTTTTAAAGGGGAGGACGGAGAGATGTGTGGCTGAGCTGTTAACTGTGAGGGGCAGCTGGCCCATACCACCTCTGCAATAAAGATGGCTTGTTCAACGAGAACCCCATGGTGTGAGTCTGAAATTACTCTCCAGGGGCAATCACCACCAAGAAGGAGTTCCTCATCAGGACCCTCTCCCTGCAGATGCATAGATCCCGATGAGTTGGAGGCGCTGCACGTGATATAGGTAGGACTCGCACAAACTACCTCAGCTGCCTGTCTGGATGACAATCCCCGAATACCATCATGCGGGAGACTCAGGAGTCCTGTTGCCTACAGGTGCACCACCAGACACGACCATGTAATGGGGGCTTGTTAGACCACAGGGGCCAATATGAGATTGGGTGGGTCAGGCCAGAGGGAATACCCGTTACAATTGTATACACTTCATTTCATGTTTCAGACAGAAACACATGCATTCGTGTTGACGCAGCTGTGTCGGCGCACACACCTCTTGATACATAAAGCCCATTGCGTGACGCCAGCAAGGGTTGCACTTGTCAGTAGAGAAGTGCAAACCTTTTGCGTTAACGCACTTAGTAGCACATTCTACTAGGGTTGCCAGGTGTCCGGTATTGAACCGGACAGGCCGGTATTTGGTTCCCCTGTCCGGTAAAACATGAGAGCTAATACCGGACATGGAATAGAGCAGGGCTGCTGCTGCTAGGGGGCTGGGCAGCTTCTGATTGGTTGCTGCTGTGTAATTCAGCCAATCAGGAGGTGGCAGGAGCCTGGGGGGTGGGGTCAAAGAGCGGAGGAAAAGCATGCAGCAGAGAGGTGAGGCTGTGTGTGTGTGTGTGTGTGTCTCAGTGTGTCTGTCTATCTGTGTCCTGTTTGTTTGTGTGTGTGTATCACAGTGTGTGAGTATGTGTGTGTCTGTCTTTCTGTCTGTGTCCTGTGTCCTGCCTGTACAGGTATATGTTTGTGCCTCAGTGTGTGTGCCTCAGTGTGTGCGTGTGTGCGTGTGTGCGTGTGTGTGTGTGTGTGTGTGGTGACAGACAGTACATACAGTACTGGCAACTTTGTTTAATTGCTCAATCACCCTCAATATTTTTTTACTATACTGACAGTCTTCCCATTTTCAAGATCTATTAAAAATAACCACCATTGTAAATTCTAAGAAATGCTCCATAACTCAGATCTCATCACAGCAGCATTGCAATCTCTGCAGCACTCTTACTTACAGATCATCCCCAGGAAGGCAGAGCAGGTTACTTATTCAATGGCATGATTCAATATGCAATTTAAAGCTGGATTTTAAAGTCTAAATTTGAAAGCTACTGTACTGATAATGACAGGGGGTGGTGAGAGGATGAAGGGATGGGGGGTAACAGGATGAAGGGAGGGGTATGAGAGAATGGGGGGATGAGAGAGGATGAAGGGAGGGGGTGAGAGGATACGGAAGGTTGACAGGACAAGGGGGGGTAGGAGGGTGAGAGGACAAGGGGGAGAGAGAGAGAGGATGAGGAGGGGTGCAACAATCTTGGAATTTGTGGGAGGAGCAGTAAGATCGGTATTGCTCGCCATGTACAGTATGACTGCAGGTCAGTTATTTATAAATGATCTGACCATTACGTCATTTGTTCTAAACGTTCACGCCAAGCATGCACCAATTTGCACTATTTCATATTCTATTTCCTAAAACAATCCTCGGAAGAGCACTCCCTCCCAAGACTCTTCCCCAGATTTTTTACGAAATAGAATATAAATTGGTGCAAATTGGTGAATACTTGGAGTGAAATTTAGAAACAATGACATTCAGTCAGGTCATTTATAAATAACATTCTTCCCCACTAACGATTCTCGCGTGCGTCGCACCTTTCACCATTGTGTCCAGTATTTTTGGACAAGCCACCTGGCAACCCTACATTCTACCCTTTTTGATTCGGCAAAAAACAACAGGTTCACATTACTCAAAAAAGTTAACGGCATTGCAAGTTGGGTTCATTAAGATTACTTTCACTTTCAAAAATGGATCAACCTTTATTTTTTTTAAAAAGTTTTAAAAAGCCACGGGGCTGTTATTTTGCCACTTAAAAATAAAAGCAAAAGCGTCGTTTTTGTCGACCAAATTTTGATCTCAATTTTTGCAGCCAAGTCCAACGAAGTAGCAGCAAAGCGAAACATGTTAGGTTTGCACATCGCTGCTTATCTCTGCTTCTTAGTGTAGCCAACCCAATGTTTCAACTCAAAGGCACCAATTTTAAAGCAACTGAGCTACAGTAGGATTGAAATGAAATCCTACTAATTAAAACTGTGCAACGACGTTAGAGATTGCAAAACCTCTAGTACGGTTTAGAGCAGTGAGGTCATAAATTGCGATTTGGAGGTTTGATCGAGTAAACGTTTCTATTGCTGGATTAGCCTGATATTGAACATCACTACCCCAAAAACTGCACATCCCATTCTCCTGTCCTTTGGTTTCCATATCCATGTGAAATGGCATATTGTATTAGGAGCCCATCAACAGAATGAGTAATACAGTACATGCATGGTGCATGGCCTAACTTCTGAGTAATACAGTACATGCATGGTGCATTGCCTAACCTCTGAGTAATACAGTACATGCATGGTGCATGTCCTAACTTCTGAGTAATACAATACATGCATGGTGCATGGCCTAACCTCGGAGTAATACAGTACATGCATGGTGCATGGCCTAACCTCTGCGTAACACAGTACATGCATGGTGCATGGCCTAACCTCTGAGTAATACAGTACATGCATGGTGCATGGCCTAACTTCTGAGTAATACAGTACATGCATGGTGCATGGCCTAAACTCTGAGCAATACAGTACATGCATGGTGCATGGTCTAACCTCTGAGTAATACAGTACATGCATGGTGCATGGCCTAACTTCTGCGTAATACAGTACATGCATGGTGCATGGCCTAACTTCTGAGTAATACAGTAAATGCATGGTGCATGGCCTAACGTCTCAGTAATACAGTACATGCATGGTGCATGGCCTAACTTCCGAGTAATACAGTACATGCATGGTGCATGGCCTAAACGCTGAGTAATACAGTACATGCATGGTGCATGGCCTAACCTCTGAGTAATACAGTACATGCATGGTGCATGGCCTAACCTCTGAGTAATACAGTACATGCAGGGTGCATGGCCTAACCTCTCAGTAATACAGTACATGCATGGTGCATGGCCTAACCTCTGAGTAATACAGTACATGCATGGCGCATGGCCTAACCTCTGAGTAATACAGTACATTCATGGTGCATGGCCTAACCTCTGAGTAATACAGTACATGCATGGTGCATAGCCTAACCTCTGAGTAATACAGTACATGCATGGTGCATGGCCTAACTTCTGAGTAATACAGTACATGCATGGTGCATGGCCTAACCTCTGAGTAATACAGTACATGCATGGTGCATGGCCTAACCTCTGAGTAATACAGTACATGCATGGTGCATGGCCTAACCGCTGAGTAATACAGTACATGCATGGTGCATGGCCTAACCTCTGAGTAATACAGTACATGCATGGTGCATGGCCTAACTTCTGAGTAATACAGTACATGCATGGTGCATGGCCTAACCTCTGAGTAATACAGTACATGCATGGTGCATGGCCTAACCTCTGAGTAATACAGTACATGCATGGTGCATGGCCTAACCGCTGAGTAATACAGTACATGCATGGTGCATGGCCTAACCTCTGAGTAATACAGTACATGCATGGTGCATGGCCTAACTTCTGAGTAATACAGTACATGCATGGTGCATGGCCTAACTTCTGAGTAATACAGTACATGCATGGTGCATGGCCTAACCTCTGAGTAATACAGTACATGCATGGTGCATGGCCTAACCTCTGAGTAATACAGTACATGCATGGTGCATGGCCTAACCTCTGAGTAATACAGTACATGCATGGTGCATGGCCTAACTTCTGAGTAATACAGTACATGCATGGTGCATGGCCTAACCTCTGAGTAATACAGTACATGCATGGTGCATGGCCTAACTTCTGAGTAATACAGTACATGCATGGTGCATGGTCTAACCGCTGTGTAATACAGTACATGCATGGTGCATGGCCTAACCTCTGAGTAATACAGTACATGCATGGTGCATGGCCTAACCTCTCAGTAATACAGTACATGCATGGTGCATGGCCTAACCTCTGAGTAATACAGTACATGCATGGTGCATGGCCTAACCTCTGAGTAATACAGTACATGCATGGTGCATGGCCTAACCTCTGAGCAATACAGTACATGCATGGTGCATGGCCTAACCTCTGAGTAATACAGTACATGCATGGTGCATGGCCTAACCTCTCAGTAATACAGTACATGCATGGTGCATGGCCTAACCTCTGAGTAATACAGTACATGCATGGTGCATGGCCTAACCTCTGAGTAATACAGTACATGCATGGTGCATGGCCTAACCTCTGAGTAATACAGTACATGCATGGTGCATGGCCTAACCTCTGAGTAATACAGTACATGCATGGTGCATGGCCTAACCTCTGCGTTCGGCTGCCGGGTGGGCTCCCTATTATGATGTCAGTAAAAAGTAACAGACAAACTCTGGAGGTCACACTGCGATGATGCAAACGCGGTGTCGCCACGCACCGTTGAATGTCCCGACTATGTGCGCAGGGACGGCAGTGTGCGTGGCCCTGCGCGGAATGACATGATTGGATTGTGGCGATTTCCCTGTGTGCTGGTTGGTTCTTCATGTTACTAAGCTGTACTTTATAGATGGTGTTATTTTTGTATCAATACAATTCTATGTTCTTACTTCTGGTACGCCTTTTTGTTTTCTATTACTGTATGGATATATACCTGCATTTTTTTGGGATCAATTATTGTACTTTAACTGCTTAGCAACTTCTGTATGGTATCCACCATAAGCACATTTTAAAATGTTTTATTTTTTTTAAGTGTTCCAGTTTATTTGTGTTTATATGCTAGTGACATGTTAAAGCTGCAGTTCAAGCTGCCGTTTAAAAATATATATCTTTTTTTCCCCATTCAATATGTGCATCAATACAATATGCAGACTGATAAGTGATTAGCTAAGCTGCAGATCGATCAGTTCTCCTTTTTCTGAAGCCAGGGTCACGTTTGATGTGTGAATGCCTCCCGATAGCATTAACTCAGTTCCCTTTTAAATCATTCCAAGCCCTGTAATATTTCCTCCACTTTATTGGGAAAAGCAGCAGGATACAAATACTTGTGGATGGTATGTAGTGGTGATTATTAGTTAGAAACCGGTAAAAAGAGATGGCCTCACCATGGGGGATGAACAGAGAAGGGTCTTGTACTCACTGTCTCCAGGGTGGAAAAGGAAGTGAGGTGCAGTGTGGGTAAAGGGAATAGTCTAGGGGCAGACTATCTCTGAACAAACAGGAGGGGGGACAGACTAGCCCATTCTGGTGAGGATCTCAGAAACTGCAGTAGCAGCTCACTGATTCCATGCCCGGAGGCAAGAAATGCAACATTGTTGCAAGTTACACAGGCACAGTATGTGTGTGCAAACTCCATGCAGCTGGGAATAAGATCTGACAGGCAGAAGCTGCAAAGGAGAGAGGGGGGTGAGTCAGAAATGTAGTTCTTGTTCCATGACACTCCCCGTCTGGTATCTGGAGATACCACTATATAACAGACTATGTGGGACATATGTGCAATGCATAACAAAGATAACATCACATTCTCAAACAATGCAAGAGTCCATGTCTACATAGCGATGTGACACCGGCCGGTATCACTGGTATCAAGGTCCCTTGGTCAAGGTTCTTTGGCAAAGGATGCAGGGTGGATGCACAGCTCCAGGTTTGCTGGTTGCACCACAATGTCTTTGTGTAAAGGTCTCTGGCACTGTTTCCTTTTAGCCTTGTGAGAGAACAGTCTTTTTGTCTCTGTAGTTTTACCCACAGAATGCATCCCTTGTAGGTATGCCAGTCGTGGTAGCCTGTCGCTCTATCACCTGGCGTTTGGCAGAAGGAGATGGCTTTTGGCTCCTTGCGGAAGCGGAACAACACTCCTGGAAGACTGGTTGTCAAACCTAGTCCAGTAAAGAGGGCGTCGTTCAGGGAGACTCCCTGAAGCTAAGTGCTGGGGCTGAACACTACCCGGATTTGATCGGGTTCCTGAAGGTTGTAGGCCCCAGATGATTGGAGGCACCAGCATTCTTCACCTTCCTTCATTAGAGGTGCTGGCTTTGCGTGGCCGGTAAGGAATATCTTCTGGATGAAGGCCACAATGTTGTTTTTGGTCTCTGGTTCCCTTTGTAGGTCGCAGAGGTGCGAAGTGAACCTAGAGATGGCATGTTCTCCATTGTTTGGGAAGCGCCTTCTTGGTGAACGGAATGGTAGCGGGTTCACCCAACTGCCTGGTCCGTCTTTGGAGAGCTCCTTGGTTGTTAACCTCGGGAATCCTCTATCTTCCCTCGATGGTATTTGCTTGTCATCGTTCCTTGTTGTCTGGAACGCTGTGCACCGTAGGTCATTGGTGCATTTCTCTTGCACGAGAACATCTCCGCGTAGTTTGGTGAAACGCTTTTGTGTCTCTTTGTTGACTGCCATCGGGAGGTTATTGTCTCCCCGGACGTAACGAAGAACAGTCTCCTTTGCCCTAGTAAAACCCTTTATGAAATGTCTCTGTGGCTGTCTCTTTTTAGATGTGTGAGAGGACAGTCCTTTTGATACTGTGGCTTCACCTGTGGGGCGCAATCTTTTGCGGCTATGCCAGCCGTGGCAGTTGGTTGCTTTGTCGCTTGATACTCTGTGGAGAGGAACAACTGTACATCTTAGTCGTGCCACTGCTCGCGAGAGGACTGTTTGATCGTTCATTGCCTTTTGGACGATCCCTTTGTCGGTCACCTTTGGGAGGTTACTTTCTTCCTTCGGTGGAATCGACTCATCATCCTTAGCTGTCTGGACTGCTGAGTATCCCAGGCCATAGTCACATCCCCCTGATGTGAGGATGTTTTTGTTGATCTCAGGGGTATGACCTTGTCTCTTCTCTTCACTTGGCCCTCCTATCACTTGGAGATAGCCAAGACATGATTCAGAGAGGGATGTGTTTCCACATTCTGTTACCACCGTTCTGCGGGCGTCAACATAGTCTCGTCCGTGCTCTTTGTCGGTGCACGCATTGCCCACTATCACCCATCCTAGGTCAAGTCTTTGTGTGTATGGCGCGTTGTGGGGTCCGTTATGCTGTTTACAGACTTTATGTTCCCTCATGATATCCCTGCCGAGCAGCAGCAAGATCTTGGCACCTTGTTCTACCGACAGGATGTAGTTGGCTATTCCCTTGAGGTGCGGGTAATGGCGTGCCATGTCTGGTGTGGGAATCTCGTCCCTGTTTGTGGCCATGTGGCTGCACTCGATGAGTGTGGGAAGGGGCATGTTCACTTTGCCGTCTATTGAGCATATGGTGTAGCCATTCACTCTTCTCCCTGTGGTCTCCATTCGCCCTGCGCATGTTCTGAGGGTGTAAGGAGAAGCACCGTCTTGTATGTTAAACATATCGAAGAACTCTGACCTGACCAGCGATCGGTTGCTCTGGTCGTCGAGGATTGCATACATCCGAATAGCCTTCTCAGGTTGTCCCTGGGGGTGCACTGCGACAAGGCATATTTTGGAGCAGGATATTTTGTCACCTTCTTTTCCGCAAACCTCAGTGTGCTGAGATGTGACGGATGTTGGCTCTCCTTCTCCTTCCTCCCCGCTATGCTCCGCTATGGAGGATGGGTTCTTGAGTTGGTGGAGTGTCAGCGCCTCTGGGTGTAACGATGTCATGTGCTTGTCACTTTCGCACACTGTGCATTTGATCTCTTCTTTACAGTCCCTGGCTAGGTGAGTCGTGGAACCGCAGCACCTGAAGCAAACTCTGAATTCTCCAAGTAACCTCTTGCGTTCCTCTAGGGACTTCATCCTGAACCCAAAGCACTTGTTGAGTGGGTGTGGCTTCTTGTGTATGGGACATTCCCTGTTTGGGTCCCTTGGTTCCTTCTCTCTGGCGATCGACTGATCGGGAGTAGTTTGGGTCGTGGGAGGCACGTCCGTCCTGCGGGCCGAGATGGGTGTTTGGGTGTTACCATATCTCGTCGCTGGTCTCTCGTTCCTCAGACTGCTTGCACTGTATGTGGTTTGCGCACCTGAGTTGAAACTGGGGTCGTTCCTTGTCCTGGCTGCTTCGCGAATGAAGCTCAAGAAAACTGAGAATGGGGAGTAGACGACTTGTTTCTCCCTTTTGTATTTGGAGCCTTGTGAAATCCATTTTTCTTGGAGGTTGAAGGGTAGATTCTCCAGGATGGGTCTCACTCCACGAGCTGAGTCTAGGACGTTGAGACCTATTAAGGAATGGTCTTTCCTTGCGAACTCCAGTTCTTGCAGCAGGTCCCCAAGCTCTCGTAACTTCGAGTAGTCTTTAGTTGTGATCTTGGGGAAGCTGTCGACTCTTTTGAAGAGCGAATCCTCGACTGCTTCGGGGCTGCCGTAGGACTCTTCTAGCCTTTCCCACACTAGGTCAAGACCTACTTGGGGTTGGTGCGCGTTTGCCGCCCGCAGTCTATTCGCGTGCTCTCTGGATTCGTTCCCCAGGAACTTGAATAGCAGGTTGAGCTCTTCCCTCGCTGAGAAGTCCAAGCTGTTGATTGCGTCTTTGAACGTGAACTTCCACGTCCGGTAGTTCTCAGGGCGGTCGTCGAAGCTGGTGAGTCCTGCTTGCACCAGGTCACGCCGGATCATGTACTTGACTATGTCTGTCAGGCCTGAGGCATCGGCGTGTTTGTCCCGTTCTGAGGTAGTTGCTGGGAGGGTCTGTGCGGTTGCCTCTTCCTTGGCGTGGACGCGTGATGACTGCTGGTCGGTGTGAGGGGCTGTTTTCTCCCGCGTGGGTGTACCTGGATTGCGAGCCTGTTGTGGTGCATCCGTGTGCGCGCTGGCGTGTGGATCACTGTTGCGGCTGTGGCTATCCCAGGCAGCATGTACCATTGAAGGAACAGCATCTTCTCCTCGTGGGCCCAGCAAGTCTTCGGTGTCTGTGGAGTCGCTCCATCCGTGTTGAGATGGTGCGCTGGTGTTTACACTGAAGAGGCTCCTTACGTAGTCTTCAGTGCGCTGGGCTGGATCCTCTGAGGCTATCCGTCTGTACGGTTGCTCCCCACCGTCCTGTTGCGCGGCAGCAGTGGCGGTCGCGGCAGTGGTAGCGGCAGCGGCATTAGCGGCAGCTGTCTTTTCCTCCTCTTCTATGCGCGCTCTTCCTGCTTTTATGGCTGCTTCTCTGCGACTATATTCGGCCCTGGCGCGTGCGGCCTCTGCGGTGGCTCGCGCCTTGGTAGCGTTTGCGCTTGCGCTTGACGCGTGAGATTGCACTGATCTTGCTGACCTTGTTGAGTGCCTGGATGTGCTTGAGCACTGTGATGCGGTCTCCAGGAGGAGATCTTTTCTCTCGCTTTGGACGTCTGCGATGGCGGTCTGCACGACGCCATCGCGCTCCAGGTCAATCGCCTTTTGCAGATCGCGTTCCCACGTGCTGTCTTCTGTGTTAGTTCTTGTCAGATAGGTGAAATATGCCTGTGACAGCGTTACGTAACGTCTATGGCTTGACTTAATCTGAGTAATAGCTTGCTTAATCTGGGTTTCTTGATCGCTAGCACTTGCGACATTACTTATCTCACGATCAGTGTCCTCTCAGGCCTTCTCTAATTTTTCGCGGTGTACGTCAATGTCAGCCTCATATTTTTCGCGCCTGTTGCAGTTGCGCAGCGGTCTCTGTGTCTGAGTGATCGCTCTCCTGCGTGATTTCTGGTGAGGCTCTGAGTTCTGCCATGCTGTAGGTGTGTGTAGGCCTTTAGCCAATGCGTGTGGCGTGCGGTCTTTTACCTTGTCAGCGATGGGCGTCTGTCTCAGATGATGCCGAGCAGTGTCCTGCAGCATGCAGCGTAGGGGTAGCTGTACTCACAGGTGTCCGGTGGCTCTGACCCGTGTCCTGGTGGGTGTCCGGTGGTGTGGCCCTTGATGGCGCTGGCCGCGGGGACGTGCGCAAGGGTAGGTGAGATGGTGGATCCTCACTATGGAGCTGTGCAGGGGATGGACTCAAAAAGACAGAAAAGGCGATCAAGGCTCTGTGTGTAAAGTGCACTGTCAGTCTGCAAAGCTGCTGCCTTGTGTGCAAGGTTGAAGCTGGCTGTGCCCAGTGTGAATCTGCTTGCTTATTTTGCAAGGCTGCTGGCTGTGTCCAGTGTGAAGCTGCTGCTTGTCTGTAAGGCTGCAGGCTGTGTTCTTATTAGCAACGTAAGGCTGCTCACTTGTCTTTGCATAAAGCTGTAATTGTTTGCTGTGTAGAGGCTGGTGGCTCTGTGTAGCAACGTGGAGCAGTATGCTTGTACAGTGTGGTGAGAGACTGCTGTTTATTTGCTGTGTAAGCTGCTTGCTTGTTTCTTTAGCATAAAGGCTGTGGGTAGCAGCTCCTCTGTCTGTATTCCCAAGGCACACGGGCCTCTTTTTACTTTTCTGAAGCCAGGGTCACGTTTGATGTGTGAATGGCTCCCGATAGCATTAACACAGTTCCCTTTTAAATCACTCCAAGCCCTGTAATATTTCCTCCACTTTATTGGGAAAAGCAGCAGGATACAAATACTTGTGGATGGTGTGTAGTGGTGATTATTAGTTAGAAACCGATAAAAAGGGATGGCCTCACCATGGGGGATGAACAGAGAAGGGTCTTGTACTCACTGTCTCCAGGGTGGAAAAGGAAGTGAGGGGCAGTGTGGGTAAAGGGAATAGTCTAGGGGCAGACTATCTCTGAACAAACAGGAGGGGGGGCAGACTAGCCCATTCTGGTGAGGATCTCAGAAACTGCAGTAGCAGCTCACTGATTCCATGCCCGGAGGCAAGAAATGCAACATTGTTGCAAGTTACACAGGCACAGTATGTGTGTGCAAACTCCATGCAGCTGGGAATAAGATCTGACAGGCAGAAGCTGCAAAGGAGAGAGGGGGGGTGAGTCAGAAATGTAGTTCTTGTTCCATGACACTCCTGTAATCGAATGTAATAGATCGCTTGCTCAGGGTTATTTAATTCAGTTCTTGCACAGGATTCTGGGAAATGTAGTCCTGAAATATGATTGACGGGGCAGTTCCTAGATATAATTGGTTCACTGCTAGAGAGAGGGCGGGACTCAAGAGCCAGAGCCTATCAGAAGGGGAAGGGGGCTGTCACTTTGGAAATGCTTCCTACATTAGAAACATTAAAAATGTCTTTAAAACATTCTTTTCTTTTTTTGCTACAAGTATTTTCTCATAGTACAGAACTGATTTATTTAAAAAAAAAAAACAAACAAAAAAACACATGTAGGATATTGCTAGAACTGCTGCTGTAAGAATAAATGTATGTATTATGTATATCTTTATTTATATAGCGCCATTAATGTACATAGCGCTTCACAGCAGTAATACACGCGACAATCATGTAAATAACAAATAATACAAATAACACATAATGGGAAGAAACGCTTCAGACATAAAACTGACATTTAGGAAAAGGAGTCCCTGCCCCGAAGAGCTTACAATCTAAATAACTAATCGTTTAGAGTTTTTTTTCCCGAAGCTGAATGTTCTTTAATTGCTTTCTTTTTGCCATATTCTTTTCTTTTTTTTTTAAAATATAGAAAACGGTGCATTTACAGGAGAACATGCACGGAATAGATTGACATTGCAGATGCTCCAAAATGGATTTATTTGGTTTCAAATTAAAATACAGTACTAAAGAAAAAATTACTTTGTAAGTAGCAGTGACACCAATTGAATTGAATGGAATAGATGACTTTGGTGTGGATTCCTGAGTTTTACATTTATCTCTATACCTTCCGACTGATAAAGTTCTTGAGGACCTACTGGTGATGCTTAAGGGTTAATTCTTTGTCCGTAGAGGACAATGAAGGATCCACTTCAATAGCTGCCTTTCAAACATACCTCTAGTCTATAGATGCATTCAGCACTGTCATTTTAGTAAGGTATGCTGCCTCTTCAAGAGCATTTTACATGGACATCAAACCAAATGATGACAGACTGGGATATGCAGTTTTACCTTTCTGCTGCTGGGGGGCTGTGCATTGAAGTGTCTCCTCCAGCACCAAGGAAGAGGTTATAGTAATAAAGATGACGTGGGGTAACTAACTCATCCATACCTGTCTTCAAATGTCAGTTTACAAAAATACCTAATTCTGGACATGAGAATTGAATGGGCTCTGTGGGCCCCAAATGACAAGTTCCTAAATTACTGATCCCCGGAGGTGCCCTCCTACTCCCCCACCCCCCATCCCGTAATCTACAATACAAACTCTTAAATACATGCCACCACATGTATGATATGGAGGTAAACGCCACAAGATTTATTAACCAAAAAAATTAATTATACACTCCTGGACCATGCCACCCGTAAACCCATTTTAAGAATGCCCACTGGTTGTGTGAGGAGTACCTGATGGAGCGATCTTTCTTGAAACATATTGTGATAATTGTACAGTATGCCTCTTGCACCCACTGCCCTCTATCTCTGACCCCTCTCCTGCACCCACTGCCCTCTCTCTGACCCCTCTCCTGCACCCACTGCGCTCTCTCTGACCCCTCTCCTGCATCCACTGCTCTCTCTGACCCCTCTCCTGCACCCAGTGCCCTCTCTCTCTGACCCCTCTCCTGCACTGTAATGGGTGCTCACACAACCTGGGGCCACAAAGTAGCATCCGGAATGCAGATGCATGGTCGTGGTTCGCCGGGTCAGGGTTGGAGAGGTGAGAGTAGTTGGGGTCACGTAGCTGAGGTCGAGTGTTGGAGAAGGCAGCGTAGTGGTATCCGTAGCAGAGTTTGAGAGCAGGAGACAGGTGGTTAGTCAGTATCCGTAGCAAGGGTCTTGGTGTAACTGCAGGGAAACAAAGATGGCAAGGCAAGGAATAACAGTGAGCTTGCGACCAGCACACATCACATGACACAACTGTTATGCTCAGCCAAATTGCAGGTGCAAAGGCTGAGCATATAAACGGTGATTCAGCCAATCCGAGAACTGCTGGTCAGCAGAGGCTGAAAGTGAAACCAGAGTGCTGATTCGTTGCTGTGCAGAGTGGCCACAGCAGGAGCTGACGAGGAAGCCTGCAGCATGTCAAAATCAAACTCTGGAGCAGAGCTTGTGCCCGATCCTCATAGTACTTACCCCCCCCCCCCCCACCCCCTTCAGGAGCGACCTCTGTATGCTCCAGGGACGGTTTCGAGGGGTGTCTTCGGTGGAATGCCCGAACCAGACGAGAGGTGTGAAGTTGATCCCTGGGGATCCAGGAACGTTCCTCATGGCCAAAGCCCTTCCAATGGACCAGGTACTGGATAGTGCCTCTGGATAGCCTGGAGTCCAAGATCGTCTGAACCTGAACTCCTGTTGTTGCTCCACCAATACAGGTTCCAGAGGAGATGCAGGAACAGGAGACCTGGGATCCTGTACAAAGAGCTTCAGTAGGGAGAAGACCGTCGGGATCTTCATAGAAGCTGGAAGCCGAAGCCGGTATGCCAACGGATTGACCCTCTTGGTGATAGCAAAAGGTCCAATGAATCTGGGGGATAGCTTCGCCGTAGGTGTTTTTAACTTGATGTTTTTGGTGGAAAGCTATACCTTGTCACCGGGATTATAGGCTGGTATTTCACGACGATGCCAGTCTACATGCCTTTTTTGCGTGGATACCGCTTTCTGAAGATTGTTCTGGATCTTCCCCCATAACTCCTGTATTTGCTGAATCCGGTTATCCCACGGCTGGGACTCCGGATGCGGCTCCTGATGAGGGAAGAGCAGAAGGATGAAAGCCATAATTAACGAAGAATTGTGATTCTTGGGATAAGTCACTCTGTAAATTATTATGGGTGAATTCTGCCCAGGGCAAGAGGTCTGACCAATTGTCTTGAGTGTCCGAGATGAAACAATGAATATATTGTTCCAAAGACTGGTTAGTCCGCTCTGTTTGTCCATTAGACTGGGGGTGATAGGCGGAGTAAAAATGTAAGGACATTCCAAGTTGTTGGCAGAAGGCCCTCTAGAATTTGGAGATGTATTGAAAACCCCTGATCCGAAACGATTATTTGAGGTACTCCATGGAGTTGGAATATTTCCTGAATAAATACCTCAGAGTTTAGCGGCATTAGGTAACCTTTAAGAGGGATAAAGTTGGCTTGTTTGGAGAACCTATCCACGACCACCAAGATTGGTGGTCATTGTCACAGGAGACCAGGCAATTTACACCTTTTTTCCAGGATCATACATAGAGCAAAACAAGTTAATGAAATAAATTGTACATTTATTCACAAGAAAAGACATACACACAATTATACACAAACTACAGGCAAAAAGACACACTTACTTGGAAACTGAAATAAAGAACTAGAGTGTACTAGGTGCTTGGAATCCTAATTAAGGATTTCCCCCTGATGAATAGATTCCAGGCAGATTTTGCTGAAATAGCAATGTTGAAAGTCCCGCTCGCCCACTTTATTGCTGGAGACTTGAAACTTAGAGTCTTAGAGAACCTTAGAGAACTGTAGCGAACTGAAAATCTGATTGGCGCAGGGGTTTATAATACCTCTGAGTTTCATTCACAGAATACTACAGACCTATCAGAAGCGTGAGAACATTCTCAGCAGCCAATCAGAGCAGGGCTCATCTGGCTGATGATGTCAGAGGCAGGGGGCGTGTTGAGCCGGCTCAGGATGGCCCGTGGGCGGGACATATGTTCTGGCCAATAGGAAAAGCGTCTACGATCGGCAACTTTTCCCTAGCCAGACCATTGCCTCCCGCTGGGCAACCCCACTGAGTCTAGCAGACCAGAGGGTCCCCCCACCAGGGGTTCTCTGATCTCTAGATACAGTACTCCGCCCTGCCCCATCCACTTAGCACCCTGACACCTCTGACACCTCTCAACATCCCATCTGCTCTTTCATGTATGGATTCTAGGCAGACTACCTGGCACCTTAAACATATGCCCCAGCTGACTGCATAGAGCCTTATAGTAAACACAACACACAATATAAAGTACATTTTAATAGTGAATATACTTTGGGGAAGTTATACCGGTTCTGGGAGACCTGGGCATTTACTGGGTATCCCCATTAACCTAGGGACTCCTTGATTGTTTCAGGGACACCCTCACATGCCCCGTTTATCTTTCTCGTCTGTGCTGAAGCAGGGGACCCCTAGTGGTGAGTCGTGAAAGCGTTTTCAAGGGGAGATATTGCCGGGACATGTGCCTCCATGTATCGAAGAATCTGATTCCTGGGTACATTTTTAGGGGTATCAGCAACTCTTGGGTACCAGGGACCATCCCACAGCTGGATATCCGAGCCAGAGACTGTATTGGGCAGAAGCCTGCCGTGACTGTGATTAGGGTTGCCAGGTGTCCGGTATTGAACTGGACTGTCCTGTATTTGGACACTCTGTCCAATAAAAAATGAGAGGTACTGTAATACTGGACATGTATGTGTCCGGTATTTTCCTCCCTGGACATAGTGACCTGATGCACCTTTCACCATTGAGTCACCATTGAGTCCAGTATTTTTGGAGAAGCCACTTGGCAACCCTAACTGTCAGTGCTGACAGAATAAACCGTTCCTGTTTCGTATACCTCCTGCCTGGTGTGTGATCTTACTGGGGAAGGAGAGGGATTGTTTCTATCGCAGGAGATCGCCTCCATACATCTGGAGCCTGCGGCAGATGGAGGCGCTGCACTGCTTGAGAACAGTGTGGGGTATGTACCCCAGAAACCTGTCCTGTGTCCCCACAAACATCGGCGGACGACTCAGCCCTCCTGCTTACCACCATCGGGTGGGGGAAACACCGTTACATATCAAAAAATAAAAGGAAAGTAGACTTAGTTTTGTAAGTTGAAATAGATGTTTATCTTTTGCGTGCAGTAATAAATACATTAATATAGCACACCCCCCAGTATGAAGTTCTGGTTGTGCCCCTGAAAATGACTTACAACAATAAAATTATAACAAAACTGGAATCTAATTAGGAAACGAGTAATTCCGGTATTACCAGAGCCTGCTTGGAAGGCGTATGGAGTGTGCAGATGGCCTGCAAATTGTGTATATTATTCACATAGAGAAATTTGACTGTCGGAAATAATGTGTGGCGTCTGCTGTGCTTTCATCAACTAGAATGCACAATGGTGAAGTATCTATCTTTCAACCTTCATAAGCAGGTCAATTGAAGTATCTTCTATGATGTATACACAGCTGCAATCTGAAGATTCTGTTGACAACAATATTCATTCATTAACAATTGAAATGCAAGATACATTTTCATTAAGATCATTCTTGCAATTCTTTACATCAATTGTTAATATAATTCATATTTGATGATTGTTGACGGGTATATGAATTAATATAAACTGCCCATCCACTGAGCAGATGACAACGGCACAGCTCTGCTTGTGATAACGTCTAATTGATCATCTGTTGTCAATTGTATGTAATGTATGTATTCACTGTAAGTATATCTTTGTTTAACGCCCACAGTGTGCTCAGGGCTTTACAAAGACAATACTGTACGTGCAGCAAAGTCAGACCATAGGAAAGGAAATCCCTGGCCCGGAGAGCTTGCAATCTAAGTGGTATGTTGGGAGACCTACAGAGACAGCAAGTGAGGGAATAAGTGCAGTAGATCGCAGTGTTGGCCACAATGTATGTATGTATGTATGTATGTATGTATGTCTTTATTTATATAGCGCCATTAATGTACATAGCCCTTCACAGTAGTAATACACGTGACATTCATATAAATAACAAGTAATACAAATAACAGATCATGGGAATAAGTGCTTCAGATATAAAAGTAACATTTCGGAAGAGGAGTCCCTGCTCCAAAGAGCTTACAATCTATATGGAAGGTAGGAAGAACGTACAGAGACAGTAGGAGGGCGTTCTGATAAGTGCGTCTGCAGGGGGCCAAGGTTGTGTATAGTATCAGCCACAGTGCTACTCATATGCTTCTTTAAGCAAGTGGGTCTTAAAGGTGGATAGAAAGGGTGCTAGTTGGGTATTGAGGGGAAGGACATCCAGAGGTGTGGGGCAGTCAGTGAGAAAGGTTCAAGGCGGGAGAGGGCTTTAGTATCAAAGGGGGTAGAGAGAAGACATCCTTGAGCAGAACGCAAGAGTCAGGGTGGTGCATAGAGAGAAATTAGGGCTGAGATGTAAGGAGGGGCAGAAGAGTGTAAAGCTTTAAAAGTGAGGAGGAGAATTGAGTGTGAGATGCGGGATTTGATGGGAAGTCAGGAGAGGGATTTCAGCAGGAGAGACGCTGAGACAGATTTAGGAAAGAGTAGAGTGATTCTGGCAGCATCGTTTAGGATAGATTGTAGGGGAGACAGGTTCTCACCAGGGAGGCAGGGTGGCCGGACAGCAGGAGATTACAGTAATCGACACGGGAGAGAATGAGGGCCTGTGTCAGTATTTTAGCAGCCGAGCAACAGAGGAAAGAGCGTATCTTTATAATATTGCGGAGGAAAAAGTGACAGGTTTTAGATACATTTTGAATGTGAGAGGAGAATGTGAGAGAGGAGTCGAGTGTGACCCCTAGGCAGCGTGCTTGGGCTACTGGGTGAATGGTAGTACTTCCAACAGTAATGATGGGTAGGAGCGACTCTAGGTGTGGGACAGTAAAAATATGAAATGGGGGAAAAAAAATTCATTAGGGAAAACTCTTTATGTGTGGCCAGCACAGAATATATGTGGAAGCAATAAAGCCGAGTTCCCCAAACGAGATACAAAGTACAGCTCTTCTCACAAGTTTCTTAATGTAGAGTCTTCCATTTATTAGAAGGGCAGTGCAGAGTGCAACGTTTCAGGTCCCATGTGGACCTTTCATCAGGTCGGTGGGAAAGTAGCCATGAGTCGAGATTATTGGGATACTCCATTTAAAAGGTGGGTTTTAAGGTTTGTCTTGAAGGGGAGGAGAGAAGATGCTTGGCGGGATACTGAATGTGAGCGGCAGTCAGGGTTGCCACCTTCAACTGAAGGCTAACCGGAGATGACATTTTTACATTTAGCTCTTACCTTTGGCCGTGGAGGCTCCCGGCATCCTCTGGCATCCTCCCGGCATCTCCCCCTGCAACTGCTGTCAATGTGGCTATTTGGCGCCGCGTTGCCATGACAATGGGAGGCTACGTGATGTCACGCGGTGTCAAGTTGCCATGACAACGGGACGCTTTATGGCGCCGATGCGTCATGTGATGTCACGTTGTTATGGCAACGCGGTGCCGCTTGGCATTGGGACGTCACGTGGCGTTCCGTTGTCATGGGACCGGGTGTCACGTGATGCTGTGACATCACATAGCGTTCCCGTTGTTTTGGCAACGTGGCACCATTTGACGCTGCACAGCCATGTTGATATCAGTTGCATGGGGGAGATGCCGGGTGGATGCTGAGGATGCCGGGAGACGCCGTCGCCAAACGCCACCACCCAGAGGTTTACAAGGTAAACCTGTGCCTGGAGATACGGGGCCAAAACCCGTAGTCTCCGGGTCAAACCCGGAGTGGTGGCAACCCTGATACCGACCCATATGATTACAAAATCAGGATAATCAGGGTCTGGCTGGGAGTAATGCCAGGTTTTGGTATGACTTATGGAGCGCTGCATTATTTCTTCTTGTTAACCTGAACGGCCTTTAGTGGATATGTGATGTTAAGTTACCACCATTTGGATATCACTTGCATGTCATTATAACTAACAGTTGTACAAATGTATCTCTGTGCTATTTATAGGAGCAAAGCTGAGTTAAGTTAATCTAGGTTAATGGAGCTGTGTGCAGCTGGGCCACTGAGAGCTGACCGCTATCTCCGAAAGAACTTGGGTGGTTCTTTTTAGCAGTGGTTGGGTATGTTTGACCAACATAAGAGAATAGATTAACTCAGAGGTTCTCAACCCCAGTCTGCAAGACCTCCCAATAGGTCAGGTTTTCAGGACATCCCTGCTTCAGCACAGGTGGTGCAGTCTTCGACGGAGCCATTGATTGAGCCACCTGTGCTGAAGCAGGGATATCTTGAAATACTGACTTGTTGGGGGGTCTTAAGGACTGGAGTTGAGAACCCCCTGGATTAACTGATGATTTAATGAGGTTAGATCTGAATAACCCCATTTTCTCAAAGCTATAGCAAACGAACCCTTTCTTCGCCTGCAGAGCTAGCAACCCCTTGCCTTTCGGACTTCCTGGCGGCTCCACTGACTGGGAAAGGGTTAACAAAGAGATTCCACGTGCACTAAAAATCAGACAAAATACTGTACAGAAGTGGAAAACAAGCACCTTCCTTTCTAAACACAAGTCTTCGAGGTGTATGGACATGCCAAATGGCTTGTTTAGGTAGGATTACCAGGGGACAGGAACACCTCAGCAATGAGATTTGGGATAATAGCTTTTCACAATGTGCATGGGAGATTTTTTTTCTTCTTTTTTTTTGTTGTTTGACAGAGCAAGAGAAAAGAACGCCTCATAAAACAGAGCCAACATTGTGTTTCTGCTTGTGTTATTTTGCTGGGGCGCCACTAATGTACTGTGCACAGTTGGAAGCTTATCTTTAGACTGTAAGTACCTATCCAGGTAGACAGATACACTCTACTTTCTTTTTCTATAGAGAAAGAGAAAATAACAAAGGGAGATAAGGCAAGCGGAGACGCTCTATTAGCCAAAGTAGCATTGATGTGTTTGAATGATTTATGTGTTTGATGAAAACTAGACACATAAGCTGGGAGTATAGTACGGTTACACTGACCATTGGAAAGCGCAGATTTACCAGAAGCTGCTATTATTTTAAGCTGTGCCGCATCTAATGATATTTGCAACATAAACACAACTTTGAACTACTGATTTTGCCTTAGGAGGTTCTTACTTTGCTCATGAACAAGAGTAACCTGATATTAGAAGTTTGGGGGGTATAGATTTCTGTATCGTACGGCTACATTTCTCCATTTGATATGTATGAGAGAATTTCAGCTAACAAAATGACTTTGCCTGTAATTAAAGCTAATCCTTTCTCTTACAATCTAATGTTTGTAGGATCATTATTCTCATGCTTATGATTTGCAGCATAACCTAAAACATTTCCAGCATAAAAAAATGTTTACAAACTGACAGATGCAAGAATTTCCCACCCTTTAAATTAACATTTGCAGTATTTTTCCATGACAATTAAAATATACGAGAAGGTATTGGTAATAGAGGAAGCACATAGGAGACTTTGGTTGAGTTAAAATTACTTCTGCTATATTAAGGCATCAGAGCAGGTATATGTATGTATATATATATATATATGTATGTATATGTAACCCTTATTCCCCCCCCCCCCCAGACTCTACGGTGGTGTCTAGGGTGCATGAGGGCAGATTACATGCGTCGTGGTGGTGCATACCTGTGAGGAACAGGAGGGCCTGAGCTTCCCGCGATATTATTGGGGAGCCAGGACCAGGCTTCTGGGGTGGTAGCCTCCATGATCTCTTAGTGGTGCAGCGCCTCCATCTTCTATACTCCCAGGAATATGGGACAGGACCTGTATAGAAGAACCCCCTCGGTCCCAGGGTAATAGCTTCCAACTCACACACAGTCTTTGGTACAAAGGATAGTCTCTTTATTGGCAGATCAGTGACTCCCAAATATAGTGGCGTCCAGCAGCCACAACAACAACAGCAAAGCCTTGCTAATTACTCCGCTCTCCTTCCATATAAATCTTTCCTCCTCTCCTTCCCTCCAAGTCTCTCCTCTGACAGGATGGTCTGGGCTGGGGCGTCAATACCCCGTGGCCCACCTCCGAGGTTATCCTCGCGGTGGGGATTGGATTCTCCCCATCACCCCAGGCAGGGGGGTGAGGGGCATTGGTCCACCAGGTCTATAATGCTATCAGCTCTACTCAAAGTGACTGAGTCTCTCCACTCCAATCTCTGCTCCTGCACGGCGGCGCAGGTGAGACCGCCTGTCTCCTCCAACTCCTTGTACCGATCAGCAGGACTCACTACTCAGACAGACCTACGGCAGACTCGTCACTTACAGGAGTTGGCTGCTAAATATAGAGCTAGCCCCACCTCTCGTGATGTCAGCAGAACCTCCCCTCTTGCTCACGCCTGCAGCAGAGTCCATGCCTGCATCTACCACTCAGGGCAGGGCTATGAAGGGGGGAAACCCATGATGATTACTGGTGCCTATTCTTTTTTTTTTTCCAAAGATTTTTATTAGGCAAATACTTATTTCACAATATACATGTTATATATGTTAATACAGCCTAATACAAGTTTTCTCAATTTTTTGGTTAAAGAAACCAGAAAGAGAGAGGAAAGCTCATCGCCCCCCTGACCCTCCTGGGGTAGTGAGGGGGGCGCGAGAATGGAAACAGAGAGTCAGAAAGGGAGAGGGGGGAAGGTGGGGAGGGGGGGGGGAAGGGGGGAAGGGGGGAGAGGGGAATACCTGTTGCTTATCACGTCCTCAGAGTATTTCTATTGGAGTTTCTAGACTCGTTCTTTTTACTTTGTATTTTTGAGTTAGGGGCGTGGGGGTGCCATATGGGTTAACCACGGGTCCCATGTTTTATTAAAGGAGTCCGTGGATCTTTTTAAGAAAGCCGATAGTTTCTCCATGTTCATTACCTCTTGTATCCTATTTTTTATCGTTTGTCTTGAGGGGGGAGACACTTTCTTCCAGGCGGCTGCCACTGCACATCTAGCCGCTGTTAAAATGAAGGAGATTAATTTACTTGTTGGTCGGTCCACATTTTCTAAGGGCCTGGCCAACAGGTAGGTCAGCGGGTCAACAGGGATTTTGAGGCCGGTGACCTCTTCTATTAATTTTTGAGTGGTTCCCCAGTATTTTTGAATTTCCGGGCATGTCCACCAAATGTGTGCCATGTCCCCCTTTTGACCGCAGCCTCTCCAGCATAGATCGGACGCCTGGGGGTAGATTTGATTTATTCTAACTGGGGTAAGATACCAGCGGAACAATATTTTATATATATTTTCTTTGATTGTGGTACATATGGAAGTTCCTGAGGCGTTCTCCCAAATTCTTTCCCAGTCCTCTCGGTCTATAACTATTCCCAATTCTGCTGCCCAATGCAGCATATAGTCATGTGTGGGGGCTTCTATAGCCCTTTCCAATTCTGCGTAAATTTGTGTTATAAGACCTTTCAGGTGGCCTGTTTCTCGACAGAGCCGCTCAAAAACTGTGAGAGGGGGAAATTTCAACGTTGGGGATAAGGTTCGGATAAAGTGCCGAATTTGTAGGTACTTGAACACGTCTAACCTTGCTATTCCATATTTGGTTTGTAGATTTTGATAGCTCAGGAATTCTCCAATACACAAGAGGTCAGCGATCGCTCTAATATTTTTTGCTTTGAATTGGTCAAATTGTCTGGGCTCACAACCAGGAGGGAATTTCGGGTTTTTATGAATTGGTATGAGTTGGGATTGGGGCGAAGTGAGCTTAAATTTATGTTTGCATTTCGTCCAGGTCTCCCACGTGTGTCTCATTGGGCCTAATTTGAGTTTACTGTTCTGCATGTCTTCCCTGCTCAGGGACCAAAGGCAAGCTGGTAGTGAAGGCGTCCCGGCGTAGTATGATTCTATATCTAGCCAACAGTATTGGTTTGGGTTGGCGTTCCAGACTACCACCTGTCTCAGTTGTGCGGCTAGGTAGTATTTTGTAATGTCTGGGACCCCAAGTCCTCCTCTTCCCCTTGATGCCAAGAGAACTGTCCTAGCGGTTCTAGGTTTCTTACCTTGCCAAATGAAGTGGAAGATTAGTTTTTGTATATTCTTTAATTCTGAGCCAGGGATGTGGACCGGGAGCGTCTGGAAATAATATAATAATCTGGGGAGTATGTTCATTTTAACCGAGATCATCCTCCCGATCCATGATATTTGATATCCTCCCCATTTCGCTAAATCTTGTTTAATTTTCCGGAACAGAATCGGGTAATTTTGTTGGTATAGGGATTGGTAGTTCCTCGCTATCTTTACTCCCAGATATTTGATACTCGAGGAGCTCCAATGGTAATTAAAGTTTAATTTGAGGAGTTTCACCTCTGGCTCTGGCAGGCTTAAGTTTAGTGCTTCCGATTTATCGCTATTGATTTTATAGCCTGATATGTCTCCAAAGTCTCGGAGTTCTTTTTGGAGGTTAGGTAGGGATGTTTGGGGTTGCGTCAGGGTTAAGATGACATCGTCTGCGAATAGTGATATTTTGTGCTGCCTGTGTCCAATTTCTATTCCTTTGATGTCTCTATTGGTTTTTATTGCCGCTGCTAGGGGTTCTATGGTTAATGCGAAGAGAAGAGGAGATAGGGGGCATCCCTGTCGAGTTCCATTAGTAATCTCGAATCTCTGGTTACTGCCCCCTGGTAGTTTTACTGTTGCAGAAGGATTTTGATATAATCTACGGACTCCTTCTAGATATGCGTCTTTGAAGCCAAATTTGCGCATAACATGGTCCATGAATAGCCAGTCTATTCTATCGAACGCCTTCTCTGCATCTAAGCTAAGGAGTAGTGCTTTGGTCCCTGTGAGATGGACATGTTCAATAATGTCAATTATCTTTCGGGTATTGTCCGAGGCCTGTCTGCCTGCTACAAATCCCACTTGGTCTTTATCTATTAATCTTGGTAGAATGGGATTCAATCTGTTTGCTAATATTTTGCTATATAGTTTGAGATCACAATTAAGCAGGGAGATTGGACGATAGCTTCCACATTGCATCGGGTCCCTGCCTTCTTTGTGTATTATGGCCAGGCTGGCTAGGGACATTGATGAAGGGATTTGATTTCCTTCCATAAAATCGTTAAATGTTCTGAGGAGATGCGTGGATAATACTGGCAAGAATCTCTTATAGTAGACATTAGTGAAGCCATCTGGGCCGGGAGACTTAGTGATTTTTAATGATTTGACCACCTCTTCCAGTTCCTCTTTTGAAATCTCAGCGTTGAGGACTGTGTTTTCCTCCTCCGTTAGTGTGGGAAGCTGACACTTATCTAAGTATTGTGCTATTAATTCGGATGCTACTGATTCAGGACGGCCTTTTTTGGATCTTAAGTTATAAAGTTCGGTGTAAAATTTTGTGAATTCGGCTGCTATTTTATTGTCACTATGTTGTATCTCACCAGACCTACTCTTGATCGCCGTGATTTGGGACCGTTTATGCACCCCTCTTAATTTAGTCGCTAAAAGTCTGTCTGCTTTGTTACCTTTATCATAATATTGTTGGTTGGTCCACTTGAGGGCTTTCTCAACATCCTCCAGCTGGATTTGTCTAAGTTTTGCTCTAGCTGTTGTTAATGTCTTATATATTTTTTTTGAGGGGTTAGCTTTATGAGCTTGTTCTATTATTTTGATATCATCTGTGAGCTCCTTTATTAGTTTTTGGCGGGCTTTTTTCCTGTGGGATGCGATGGAGATGATTTTCCCTCTAATGGTTGCCTTATGGGCTTCCCACAGGATTGCTGGTGAGGAAACGGATCCTGAGTTAAAAAAAAAGTAGTCTCGAATAGCAGCTCTGATCTCTCTTTCTATCTCAGGATGGTTGAGTAGTGAGTCATTTAGCCTCCATGAGTAATTTATTGTCTTTTCGAAGGGTGTTGTCAAGGTTATGGTAATCGGGGCATGATCAGACCATGTGATCGGTCCTATGTCGGAGTCAGTTGTAGCCGCCACTACATTTTTTGTGGCCAGAAAGTGATCTATTCGAGAGTAGGTCTGGTGAGGTGCTGAGTAGAAGGTATAGTCTCTCTGGCCCTGGTGTTGGGTTCTCCAGATGTCCACTAGTGAAAACTCGCTCAAGATTCCCCTAAACCTTTTCCCTGTGATTTGGGAGGGGGTTGTACGGGGAGGACCCATTGTGGTCGATCTGTCCTCGGTGGGGTTGAGGACCATGTTTAGGTCCCCTCCCACTATTATCGATGACAGATATCCAGGGTCTATGCCCTCGAGTACTTTCTTTAGGAATTCGGTTTGGTTCTCGTTTGGGGCATATACATTGATAAGAGCGATCGCTGAGCCCGCTAAGGAGCCATATACCACTAAAAATCTACCCTCTGGGTCCGCAGTTGTTTTGATATGATTGAATGGGGTGCCCTGCCTGATGAGGACAGCTACACCCCTTTTTTTGCTAGTAAATGATGCGAAAAAACACATTGGGAACACTTTTTTGAATAAATTTGGGGGGTCTTGTGATGTGAAGTGGGTCTCCTGTAGAAATATGATGTCCCCCCCTGATCTTTTCATATCTTGGAGTGCTAGTCTCCTTTTTCGGTTATTCTGGAGGCCCTTCACATTGAGTGATGTGAGTTTAATTGTGGTTTGGCTAGTCATTTGGGTTCTTTTTTGGGTGGTATCGTGAGGCCTCACCTTTCCCATTTGAGAGGCCCTGATTCAGTAAGTCTGAGTCTGGTTTATATCTCTGTAGGTGTGGGATCTGCAAAATTTTTTTGGCTGGAATGGCCAGAGGTCAGGGGAGATGGGTAGGGGGGGGCGGGTGTGGGGGAGGGGGGAGGGGTTTGACAGAGCCACTCCGACAATATGGGCATTTCACATTTTTGTTTGCTGTGTCTGTTGTACAACCCTATATACTAAACATACTATACACTGTCTGGAAATTAGCCTAGACACATTTAGTTTTCCTATGGGCCTTTGCTTCCTCTAGGTGCTTTTCCAAGGGAGAACATAGGTACATATCATTTATTACATATATTTTTCAACTTTTGAATAACATCCGGGGGGGGGCGTGAAGGGGGGGGGGTAGGGAGTGGGGGGGGGGATGGCGGGGGGGGGGGGGAAGAGGGGGGGGAGGGGGGGGACGGTGGAGGGGTGGTGTATGGGGGGGGGACAAAGGGGAGGGGGGGAGGGAGATGGTGGGGGGAGGGGGGGGGAAGGGTTGATGAAACATTTCCAGCAGTAAGGACATTTCACATTTTTGTATGTTGCCACAGTAGTACCACTTTAGGGGGTAGGGGGAGGGGGGTAGGGGGGAGGAGGGGGGGGATGACTGAACATTTCAAACAGTGTGGGCATTTCACTTTCTTGTATGTTGCGTCTCTCGTACCAATCTATGACATAAATATACTGAGTACTGCCTGGCAATCGGCCGGGGTCCATTTAGTTTCTTAAATATCCCTGCTCCCCCCGGGTGTTATTCCCCGGGGGGGCATGGGTACACCTCTTGTTTTGCATGTACTTCTCAACTTTTATATAGCACCGGGGGGAGGGAAAAAAGGGGGGGGGGGAGAGGGGGGGATGTGTATGGGGGGTGGGTCGGCAACGACCCACTTCCAACAGGACAGGTGTTTCCCAGTTTTATATATACTCTCTATGATCCTCTGGGAGTCGTTCCAGGAGTGAGGGAAGTATGATGGGGGACATAGGGGTATTTTATTTATTGTTTACACTTCTTTACTTTTATGTATGGGGGGGGGGGAGGCTATGTGCTTAGGTTATGGTTGAAATGGGGAGAGGGGAGGGGGGGGGGGCTGTGGGGTGCCTTCCATAGCATAACATTTAATTACTTTACTCACGGCCTTCAGGGCGCTAAACCTCAGTCTGTGTTTTTGCGTCCCTTAAGTCAGCTCAGGTGGTTCAGTTCCCCTGGGCCACAGTTGTTCTTCATCGCCCGAGCCGGTGTGCTCCTCGTCGGTCCGGGCCCACCCGCCGACGAGCCATACCCCCCCCCCCCCCCCCGCACGCCAAGCAAAAGAAAAGACCATCTCGAAAAATCGGGGCAGCTGGCTTGAGAGAGGGGGGGGGTGGCACACAACCCCGCGGGGCCACCAGAGAGACTGGAGGCCGGGGCTCAGCAGAGCAAGGCCGAGGACCCGGCTCTCCTAGCGTATTGGGGTTGGGGAGATTACGCTCCTGCTCCATCCGATCGGGCTGGGTGTGCACCAGGGTTTCAAAGCAGCTGGCGGGATCAGCTCCGGTGCCCTCGCGGGAGTAGATAACACGTGGTTCAGTGTGGGGAGCGGTGTCCAGTGTCGTCTCGATCGGGAAGTCGGCAGCTCCTCTCCAGGTACTGCTCCGGTTCGATGGGGTGTCTTCCAATGTGGTTGTGGGCCCCCCCTCCTCCTCGGGATTACATAGGGAAGGGGAGGGGGTGTTGTTTGAGTGCGGTGGCGGCTATTACTGCTTGTCCCTGGAGTGCTGGGCCGCGATCCTCTCTGATATCCGAGGCGGGTCTCCTGCTGCTTCACTAGATGACGGGTTGTCTGGTAGCCATCCTTGTGGAGGAGTTAGGCCCAAGGCCTTTGCAAATGGGGCCATGTCCGCGGGGTACTTCAGGGACAGGAACTTTCCGTTTCTGTTCACCGATAACTTAAACGGGAAGCCCCATCTATACAGTATTCCCTTCTCACGAAGAAAGTTAGTCAGCGGCTTTAACTCCCGTCTGCGGTCTCTTGTTGCTTTTGACAAATCATTGTAGACTTGTAGGGTCTCATTTTGAAATTTTATTTCTCCCATGTCTCGGCATGCTGAGATGATTTTTTCTTTGGAGGTGTATTTATGCATTTTTATTATTATGTCCCTTCTTCGTTTTGGATCATCTGACTTGGGTCCCAGCGCACGATGGGCTCTGTCCATTTCTAACTCCTTTTCTTCCAGCTCCCCGCAGACCAAATTGAAGAGCTCCAGGAGGTAAGGCCTGATCTGTTCCTGCGTGACCGACTCTGGAACACCCCTCACACGGATGTTCTGTCGCCGGTCACGATTTTCCTGTTCCTCCATGCCTTCCTTGAGGAGGGAGATCTCTTCCCCTAGGCGGCTGATCTCTTCTTCTGCCTCTCCCTGTCTTTGTAGGGATTCGGAAAGCCTGTTCTCCAGGGACGTGGTCTTTTCTGTCAGCCCTGATATTTCTCTTCTAATGTCGCTCACTGCAGCCCGCAATTCCGTTTGGAAGGAAGTTTTGAGTGTAGCAGCCATGCCTGCCATCAGTTCCTCCAAATATGCCCTGGTTATTTTGTGTTCTGGGCTTGTAGGGGGGTTTTCGCTTGGCTGGGTCTTTTTCCCAGATTGGGAGGTAGCACCATGCGGTCCGCCGCCATCTTGGGGATTCATAGTGCCGTCCTTCCCCCGCTGAGACGGTGAGAAAAATTTAGTAACAGGGTGGTTATTCGCTTTTTTCGTTTTTGACATCCCCCTTCTGTTTATTTATCCGGAGGGACTAATTTCATCCGAAAATTTTAAGTTTGAGTAGGGGTTTTTGCGCTGTTTAACCCGCGGGTTTCAGGAGCTCCTCTAACAGCCGTCCATGTCGGGTGACGTCACCGGAAGTTCCCACTGGTGCCTATTCTTAACAGGACTTACCACAGTAGAAGGAAGATAGGTATAGCCTGTGCTGTTTACAGGGGGCTACATATATATACAGTATATACCTGCTCTGATGCCTTAATACAGCAGCAGTTAATTTAACTCAGCCAAAGGCTCCTGTGTGCTTCCTCTATTACCAATACGTTCTCATGTCCACGTGGATCCAGATTTGAGACGCCGGGATCAACAGAGGGTGAGCACCAAGGAAGAAAATATAGTTAACTTTTTTTCTTTAAAGCAACGGTGGGCCATTTTTTTCACTCCCACTTTTCAATTAAAAATATACCTTTCTCTAATAAATACCAAATACCTTGTAATATGTTAGCTAGGAATAAATCAAACAAGTGAAGCATTTTTATTATTCCTTTTCTGATTCATCAAGAGCCAACAAGAGGATTGCTCTACATTTTTCCTGATTACAGTATATTGCCTTCAAGGTGCAGAGAATGTCTCACTGCTAAACTTTCTATGTTTAGACTGGGCTTGATTAGACGGCAACTGAATTAATATATGTCATTTCGAGTTCAACTGTCTGTGGAGGTAAATGAACAAAGATTTCACATTATTGCTCACAAACAGAGTTGGATTGTCATTAATATGCAGCTCGCCAGTGAGAATAAAAGATGCGTTCTTAGAATATCCCTAATCCCATGCAATTATTATATTGAAGGACAAATTGGTGGAAGGGGCAGAGACCATTTTTACTTTGTAGTGACGATGGGTTATGTGGCCTAAAAAAAAAGTCTTGGCCTCATACAAACCATCAAAGCTTCCACATTGAATACCTTTCCTTTTCAAAAGCTAAGCTTTAGTCTACCATGAAACTCAATCCAGGGTCGCCTAATTAATTTTACTAAATAGATCCACGAATTGGAGCTGTAGCCTTTAAGTAAAGAAGAGGCTCAAGCAAATTTTACCCCTTTCTTAAGGTGATATGTTTTGCTTACTGGACATCCTTTCAAAAGCACTAGGCTACTTTTAGACTGGATTAGTTCAGGCACATGTATAGTCTTTGTAGGCATTACAACCAAGGGGCCTATAGAAAAGAAAACAAGATGCCTAATTTCAACAGAATGCCACTAAAAGCTACTTAGTGCAAACATCCGTAAACCTGTCAAGAGTGAAGACTTGCTGAAGAAAGTATAAAGAGCCTGTTCGGGGCTGACTGCAAAACACACATTTATTTTAAATGCAAAATGGCTTGTGAGCATTCGCATATGAATTTTATGTGTAGTCCAATAAAGGCTGTTTCAGCCTCATCGGTATCACATTTTTACTACTATTTTGCATTGATATTGAAATAAAGATTCAGCTGTTTGTCATTGTTACGTTCATTCTTTACCATGTTCCCTGAAAAGCCGCAATGACAAAACTATCAAAACTGGATATTTCTCAGGACCAGAAAAGTGAAATGACAGGCACGTGTTGTCCTTCTGTAGCTCAAATAAACTACTTTTTTAAAATTTTTTATTACTTAAGCTTTTATTGATCGTTTTTCAAGAGTAAGGGGAGAGGTACATAAAAACAATGGGGGGGGGGGGGATAACATTGGTACATATAGTCTGGAAATATCCCATTTTGGGAGGGATTAGGAAAGAGGGGAGGGGAACAGCGTTTGTACATATATAATATAGTGAGCATGAGTTTAGATACAACATAAATCACAAATAAATAAATAAATACAAATAATCTACTTTTAAGGCAGCTCAGATAGACTCCAGTGCTTTAAATTGTCGAACCAGCATAAGACACGATTGTTCTACAGTTCTGCATACCGTGTTTCAAACTATCATCTAAAATCAAGTTGTATAGTGTTTTCCCTCAATCCTTCCAATCAGTTTAGGAAAAACAGTTTCTGAAAAGTAATGCTCTATAAAAAAAAAAAAAAAAAAGTGTGTAATGGATTTAATGCGAGTGATGGCAGAGTTATTGTAAAGGAATTTGCACACCGCACACGAGCAGCTGTTCAGTTCTCCAGTAGTATCACGGGGCTCAGGCAGATGTTCTGCAATTGCTCAATTATTAATAACAGGAATTTGCACTTCTAGGTTTGCAAACATACTGGCGTCTACCACTGCATGCTTATTGGAAAGCGGTGGTGCCAAGTGACGCTGGAACTGTGGGCTTCATTATTTTTATCTTTAGTCTTCGTTTGAACGCTTTTTCTTTCCCGTTACATATTAGTGCCAGTCAGAGTAAAAATAGAAAGTACAATGCAGGCTCAATTATCCCCGCTATTAAGATGCCTGGTATACATTTCAGCTCCTTAAATGAAGGGTTCGAGACTGGCCAAGCAGGTAACGATCAATGTATTTCGTGGGAACACAAACTAGCTCTGAACACAAAGGAACATCTAGTATTTAATCATTCGACAGTAAAACACATCAAAAGCACAATCTACAGGGAAAAACCCTATTGGAGTCTGTGAGCTGTCTATTAGTGGGATGGTTTCCAGCTCTTTAAAGGTCTCCTCATATTACAGCAGGTATAAAGTCATACACAGAGAAAAGCATTTGTGTTGCTTCGCACTTGGCCACAATGAGAAGATCTCGTGCTGAAGCCGTAGCTCCGGGAGAAACCCGGGGTCAGCTCCTTGTGACTATGGGCAAGTCACTATATCTCCCTGTGCCTCAGACACCAACATGAGATTGTAAGCTCTATGGGGCAGGGATTCATTGTGCTATGTACAGCACTGCATACACTATCAGTGCCATATAAGGGGGAAAAAAGTGTTAATATGTTATGTTTGTAAAAGGTTGCTTCAGCTCCACAGTCTTCATTGAATGAATGTTATATATATCTAGGTCCGATATTATTATTTCCATGGCCATGACTGTCCTTTTTCATCACTTACGTTTGTCTATCTGATATTGATTCAGCAAATTATACAATTTGTAGTTTCCCAATTGATCCATCTCCCTCCATCCCATCAGTCATTTGCCTATCCTGCTGTTGTTTTCTCACTTGGTATTCAGTCATTTCCTAATCTTCCAGCATATCTAGTGCATCTGATCTACATCCTAGAAGTAGCAATGACACAACGCATATAAACTGTATGTAGACTCTGCAAAAGAATAACATTGTGTACAATGTGCAAAAAAGGGAGGTTATGTAGCACTAACCACTAATTCATTCTACAGGTGAATAGTGTTAAAACTGCAGGCATACCCCGCATTAACGTACGCAATGGGTCCAGAGCATGCATGTAAAGTGAAAATGTACTTAAAGTGAAGCACTACCATTTTCCCCACTTATCGATGCATGTACTGTACTGCAATTGTCATATACGTGCATAACTGATGTAAATAACGCATTTGTAACAGGCTCTATAGTATCCCCGCTTGTGCACAGCTTCCGTACAGGTAGGGAGCCGGTATTGCTGTTCAGGACGTGCTGACTGGCGCATGTGCGAGCTGCCGTTTGCCTATTGGGCGATATGTGCTTACTCGCGAGTGTACTTAAAGTGAGTGTCCTTAAACCCGGGGTATGCCTGTACGTTATTCTTAGACAAAAAACATAATACAAAAATGTCCCAATAGTACTTCGTAGAGAGTCCCGAATAAGAATATAGTCCAGATTTATACTTAAGTCCAGCTGCCTGAGTCCAAAAGACGGAGTTCCACGTCCCGCCAAATTTGTAACAGGTAAAGAAAGTGATGTCCTCTGGGGTGTAAACTCAGCCCAACAGGATTGGATATGTGGAAGATATGAGAAATAACAATGTGATATTACACAGAAAAGCTCTCAGAGCGCCCTCTTGGCAGGTCGTATATTGAATCACGATTAGTGTTTCATATCAAATAATGCTGTTCCTATGGGTATTCTTTTTCACTTCCCATATACTATAATGGTAAATTGCTGAATACGGAAATAATACCCTATATGGGGTTGGAAGTGTTCTTATGAGTCTCTAATTGGGAGTTGACCAAGGACTCACTGATACCTACATAAAAATAGTAGAACTCCTTTGAGTATCTTACTATATTCACTGTGCAATCCGAAACTGTTGGTTCATATACTGTATAATTCAAGTTCTTTGGAATGGGAGATTCCCCAAAACTAACCCAAAACCGGAGCTGGGTTAATAATAAATAAAAAAATTAAAAAGGGCATGGTAAAAAAAGTAGTTTAATAAAAAAGGACTGGTAACAGAAAAGGTATTAAAATAAAATAAATGCACTCACAGCCACCTATACATTGGTATACATCCGATGTTACTTCCAGTCTGTGGCTGTGTGGATCCCCCTTCCTTTTTGACTGTGCTCAGCCGCGGTCTATGGTGTCTGTTCCATCCGGTCTCCTCCGCTCCTGCTGCCCAGTATCACCAGTTCCTCCAAGTTGTCACCTGGTTGGGAATACCGTCACCTCGTCTCTCCTACCTCAGCTCGTGCACAGCTGAGGGAGGTCGGATCGGCGGCGGCGGTTTCCTCTGCATGGGTTTGCGTCCGTTCGCTGTTGGTGCCAGACGTCAGGGTTAGGCTAGCAGATTTGGATTCTGGTGCTTCTCAAAAAAGTACGGTGGCCTGTGAGGGTCAATCCTACGCGTTTCGCATATACACTTCATCAGGGATATGTCATATTTTTCCTGCACTGGGCACTATTTAAACAAATGATTGTTACAGATAAAATTGTGGGTGGCATCTGATAAAGGGATTGTTCCCAGAAATGTTACGCCCACACCTCACCCCATTGGTACGTTGCAACTCTGTCATTATATTGTTTTAATATTTTTTTGTATATTTAATTATTTTTATTACATGATTCATGTTTTCTTTTTGTTAATGCTAATTTATTTTTCAAAATTATTCTTTGTTCATTATATGTTTTAGGTGGTATATGGCTTTTTCCACCAGGACATTTTGCACCCAGTTTATCTTTACTTATTTGTTATTTTTTGGATGTTCTTTGTTCCTCAAACTTCATTCCTTGTGGGTTTTTTTAATTACAATGTTATGCAATAGATTTAGGATCAAAGTCATTCATGAAGTAAAGAATTATGTTAGAGAATATTTGCACATCGGCAAGAAGCAAAATATCTTAGGGAAAAGGGGTATTTTGCCAAGCACCAGGAGCTGGGTAATTATATACACATATGTATTTATGTATTCCTCATAAGAGAGCTAATAGCCATCAGAGAAAAGCTATTATTTGAAAAGACATCAAACAAACAACCTGGATGCTTTTCACAAAGGGGGAAGATGGACAGGATATGCATCCTGGCGCATTGTAGGAAAGGAGAGTCAGCCAAAAAATGTTGAGCTACTTTTCTAGTGTAGTTTTCCATAGCAGGAAGATATTGGCTAAAGATATTGCCAACTGCTAGTGTCACATGCCTCGTCTCCTTTCCTGTTCTTTTTACGTTAGCTCCGAGAGGTGCTAGATGAATAGCTGTGTTCGGAAGAAGACTTAAGAGCAGAGTCGTGAGTGTGGATCATCACAGGCCTAAGAAGAGGTCCATGGACAATCAGACATGTGATAACCAAAAGAATCTAGCAGCAATGGCTCACCGCCTTGGAAAGCTGAAATGATGAGAAATAAGGCTGATGCTGCAGGCATCTGTTTGGGGAACTGGTCCACTTACAAAATATAACTTCACCTTATTTATGGGGGCTTGAAAGATTTATATATTTCATGGCAACTTTAGACTTCGGATGTGGACACGGAGAAAAGTATAGCTTCAAATAAAAGTCTTTACTCATGAGATCATTGTATAATCACATTTCAGTGACTCTCTTCTTACCATCTCACTTTTTATAGTTATTACCCTTTTATTTTGTGTTGCACCCTTTGATCCAGTCATTTCGCATCTGATCCTTTGATCCACATTGTTTGCAATATGACCCTTTGCCAACTAATTCCCCTATTTTTACAACTGTGCCCCCAACTCCCCTTTGCTTTCATCTTCCCTCCTGCAGTTGATTTCATATGTGTGTGTGTGTATGTATATATATATATATATATATATATATATATATATATATATATATATATATAATTATATATATATATATATATATATATATATATATATATATATATATACATATATACATATACATATAAGAAAAATCATAGGGTCCTTCAATCATTTAGGTAAAGCTCAGAATTCTTTTTAGAATACATGATTGTGTATAGAAAATATATAATATATATAGAACAACAAATCAATATTTATCAAGTCTGCAACTTTGTGTGCATCAGCTGTTACCTTGATGTTATGGCTTGTATCCTATACACTGATAGCAGCGGTCTGACACTGTCACTCGGAAAGGTCCATCGAAGTGAATTGAGTTTTTCTGTGGGAGAGCGCTGGATCGGTACATATCGCATGTCTTAAAATTATCAGTGATCCCCTGATTCATTATTTTAAACAGAAGATGCATTACATCAGGGGGGGGGGGTCCCTTCCAGGCCTGAAGCCCCCCCTCTGTCAGGTTTTCAGGATATCTCGATGACTGAGCCTCTAATTGAGCCACCTGTGCTGAAGCAGGGACTGATTGAGGCACATGTGCTGAAGAAGGGATATCCTCAAAACCTGACCTGTTTGGGGGGGGGGGCTTGAGGACTGGAATTGAGCACGTCTGGGTTACATAATCCTCCATAGAGCTGCTTTACATCATTTAGACATGGCACAGATAGTTCAGACATGACACAAGCCCTTATTGAATAGGCTGTGATGCTGCTTCACGGGCGGAGAGGAGGAGAGAGATCATGATAAATCTCCTCTCTTTGGTCTCCCCTGGTGAGACTTGACAAGAGAAGATACACATGCTTACACGATGAGGCGGCGTGCTCGTGTGGCCCACAGCTATTTTGAGAATCAATAAAAGAGTTATTAAAGCTAATGAACCGGCTAATAGTTAAGAAAAGTATCCTACTTAACGACTTTTAGTTACGATTAACAAACATTGCCATATGTCTTCCATGCACTGTCTTTGGAGCTCAGTATTTCTTCCCACAATCTGAAATGTATTGTCTGCACATTCCCTTCCCCCAAGACATGTCGAGCACCTCCGAATATACCATGTTGAGTTTGTAAATAACTCGGGTAAGGTATATGTTGACTTTTCATGATACAACATTATATCTACCAATACACAGTGCCTTTAAACTGTAATTATGGTTTTAAAATGTGGTGCATGCAGTATTCTCTAGGAAATGGCAGATTAGTGTATTATAATATCATTTATTTATTTAGCGCTGACAGTGCACACATCACTGTGTATAAAACTTTGCAGGCACAATGACTCTTTGCCCTAAAGAGCTTGCAATCTAATTTTGGTGTCTGGGGCTGAGGGAGATAAAGTGACTGGCTGACACCGATATTCCAACTGGGTTGACGCGCTTCGCAGGCTGTGTCCTGACCCCTCAGCGCGTTCGCCTGCGACCACGCATTATTGAAGAGGTTCGATACATAAAATTATAGTATTATCATTTTTCAACATAAATGATAATGCATATTGTTCTCACTAGAAAATGTACAGACAGAGCAACATAAAAATAGCCTTCCCTGCGATTGTTAAGAATAATACGGAAGAGAAAGATAAGCTTCTAAGATACATTTCACATAGAAAAATCAATACATATTGGGATTCTTTTCTATTTAGGCTACAGGTTATCCAGATCTAGAGAGAGCGTCTCATTTATAATTTACATATTAAGTGCCCATACTGTGGGCATAAAACATACCTCCTTCAATTATTTGCTTTCATATGGTAGACAAAGGGAGACATTTCCTGGCAGGGGAAGCTGTGTTATGTCCCCCATTCTGAGGCCAAGTTATAACTGAAACTGTAGGTCAGATGTGTTATCAAATACCCTTAGACATAGCAATACCACACCACATCTTGGATACTTACCATGGCTTTTTGTCATGGCTTATATAAAGGAGATATGGAGGGCTGTGGGATACCGGTAATCGTTAAGCCCTGCTGCCTAGACAGAGGAGTGCTGAGAAAGAGAGAAAGTCCAGTTTGTTCGGTGGTTCCTTATCAGGCTGAGATATATATAGATTGATTAATTTGAATGTGCTAGAGACTTTTAAAGCTCTGTAAAATCGTAAAGGTAATTCGTCGTAAGATAATAAACGAGTGTTTAGGGTAAGCGGAGGAAACCTATACTAAACCACATCTTTAAATGCCTGGTAATGTATGTACAGTATGAAACGCAATTAGTGTTCACGGCGCAAACTGATGTTGTGATATAGACGGAATCAGCTGCTGCAGACGCAGGATGGGAGAGGACACCTGGCGAGACCGGAGGAGGGTTGGAGTGCGCCCCAAATCACTCACTGCACAATACCTTTGGGGATAGTATGAGTTATACTGCACCCCCCTTTGTGTTGTCTATTGCTAGGAGTAAACACGTTATTGCACCAGCATTTTGCATTTTGTTTCTTCCTACATGGACCTACAATGAGTGTTGGATCAGTGATGTCCCGGTTCAGCGGAGGAGAATAGAACATTCAAACAGCAGTGTGGTATCATCCGTTTATCTGCACTAGATCACGATATCAGTTTGCGCCGTGAACACTAATGGTTTTTCATTCTTGATTGATTGCAGTTAGGAAACTGCAAGTGTTTCACTAGTAAGTCACTAATTGTTTGTATATGAACACTAGTATAGTTTAGTTTTTTTATGATCAATATCACCAGGATTATAAGTTTGCGCCTTATCATATTATAATGGTATGTATATTTATTTATATAGCAATCAGATAGGAAGCAGCGCACAACGATTCCTGCAAAAAAAAAAAGCTATTTAGTGAGCCAATGTAACGCCGTGACGTTTCGGCAGACACAGCTGCCTTTCTCGGGTTTGGCTGGCCTGGCAGGAGCACCGGTGACTTGAAGTATTTTTCTCTTCTTTATTGGTGCGCAGCAAATATCTCTTGCTTCAGTTTATTTATATAGCGCCATCCATGTGCACAGCGCTTCCCAGCAGTAATACACGTGATATAATAATATAACACATAATGGGAATAAGCGCTTGAGACATAAAGGAACATTTGGGAAAGGAGTCCTTGCCCCGAAGAGCTTACAATCTAATTGGTAGGTAGGAAGAACGTGCAGAGACAGTAGGAATGTGTAAGTACGTCTGCAGGGGACCTAGTTCAATGAATGAGATGTATAGTATCAGCCACCCATATGCTTCGTTAATGACTTACAAACAATTCAACGTTGCTCCCATACATATGAGTAGTGTTAATGTGGACCCCTTTTTAGTCCTCGTATTAAAGAAATGATACTTGATGATAATTAATACTTATAAATGACTAAATGATCTATATATATATATATATATATATAGAGAGAGAGAGAGAGAGAGAGAGAGAGAGAGAGAGAGAGAGAGAGAGAGAGAGAGAGAGAGAGAGAGAGAGAGAGAGAGAGAGAGAGAGAGACTTGCGCAGTGTTTATGTTATTCTGTATAGAATGATTCTCCAGTTGTGGGTCATACTGTAAGGTTTATCTGGGTACATGAAGACAATTACCTGATAAATACCTTTGTGTTATAGTTACATTACAGTAGTCTGCCTCCCTTTGTCTGACCTACGGACACGTGTGGGGTTAGGTATATAGAAGGAGGACTCAGAAGGAGGACTCAGGCCCCCACCTCAACAGTAGGTGTTAGTCTCAGGTAAATCAGAGGGGTTACATATACATCTAGTGCCAAGGTCTAATTAGACCATTTATTGTCTATACAAAAGACAAAAGGTGCACAACGTTTTGGGGTAAAGAGTTCTAGTACCAGCTCAATGGGACCTGGACAAGACACTTTCACAAGGATTTACTACAGTCCGGTGTGGGTTATCGCACACTGCTACACATTGACTGCCATTGACCTGCGCTTAGTGAGTTTGACCCTTTATACCCCGGTGATTTAGATACCTTCATTATTATCTAGTTCTGGTTTTGTTTTTATTATGCAGTTTCCAAAACTTACCTGGAAATCGCCCACCATGACCGGGCAGACTTCTGGATATTTCACAGACTTTCAATTCTTTACAATTTGCAGATAGCTTTCCTTGTATTCTTTAGGACATGAATAATTAACCTGTCTGGATACCTAATGGTGAGGCTGTTTTCCACTGAAGCGGTTCGATGCAAAAGCAATCCATTCCACTAAGCAAAGCAGTATGGTACTCTTCAATTCCACTTGGAAATAAAATGCTATCATCTTTATTTTTAACTCTCTGAACATTTACTATTCAAAGTTATTTTCGAAGGACTTCAAAGGCCACACATAGGGAAATATCCCCTATTGCTGACGGATCTACAGATATACGCACACCTCAAGCTACCTCCTCCAACTAAAACCGAATTATGTAGATAGTCAAAGCAGCCGAGGAAAGAGTGGAAAATGTGCTGATACTATGCATGCTCATTATGGAGGTCAGGGGTATGTTGGTTTTATTTTGCTCTGCTTGTTTTACATCGTATGTACTATAATGCAGCATTTTCCTCAAATGCAATCCCACTTGGCCGGATTTACTAGAGTTGCAATAAAGCACTCAGCCATATAACACCTTCTGCAACAGCGTTGAAATTCTATTCATTATTCAAGATGTGTTCATTAGCTTTCCAAACCCTTTAACTTTGACCAGTGCAATGGAATTTCACACACAGTGCACCATAAATTAAATGCTGCTTCAGCCAGAGGTAAGAGCAGTGGCATATCTAGATATACCCGGGCTCCTGGGCAAACATTTTTTCAGGGCCCCATTAATACTGACTGCAATTTTGTCTCCCTCCCCCCATCCTCTCCCTGGTCCTCTCTCTCATCATCCCCCCTCATCATCATCCCTCCTCATCTCTCCTCAGCTATCCCCCTCTTCACCATCATCAGCTCTCCCCCCATCATTATCACCATCATCAGCTTTCCCCCTCATCCTCATATCTCTCCACATCATTAGCTCTCCCCCTCATCATCATCAGCTCTCCCCCTCATCATCATATCTCTGCACATCATCAGCTCTCCCCCTCATCATATCTCTGCACATCATCAGCTCTCCCCCTCATCATCATCAGATCTCCCTCTCATCATCATATCTCTCCACATCATCCGCTCTCGCCCTCATCATCATATCTCTGCACATCATCCGCTCTCCCCCTCATCATCATCAGCTTTCCCCCTCATCATCATCAGCGCTCCCCCTCATCATCATCAGATCTCCCTCTCATCATCATATCTCTCGACATCATCCGCTCTCCCCGTCATCATCATCAGCTTTCCCCCTCATCATCATCAGCGCTCCCCCTCATCATCATCATCATCATCAGATCTCCCCTCATCATCATCATCATCATCATCATCATCATCATCATCATCATCATCATCATCATCATCATCATCATCATCATCATATCTCCCCCTCATCATCATCAGATCTCCCCCTCATCATCATCATCAGATCTCCCCCTCATCATCATCATCAGATCTCCCCCTCATCATCATCATCAGATCTCCCCCTCATCATCATCATCAGATCTCCCCCTCATCATCATCATCACATCTCCCCCTCATCATCATCATCAGATCTCCACCTCATCATCATCATCACATCTCCCCCTCATCATCATCATCACATCTCCCCCTCATCATCATCATCATCACATCTCCCCCTCATCACATCTCCCCCCCCCCCCCCCCTCCTCCATGCCTACCTGTGGTAATGAAGACAGGCGCGGGGAGAAGGTATGCACCGGCGGGCCCCCGATGTTAAAGGATAAGCCGGTAGAAGAATCAGCACTTGAGGCAGAGACAGAGCAGGACGGCACAAGGTGAGGAGTGCGCTCTAGAGGCAGACACCGGAAGTAAGAAAGACTTCCGGTTTGGACTGCTGCGGCGCGCTCCTCCCCTGCCGTCCTGCACTGACTCTGTAACAAGTGCTGATTCTTCTACTGCTTATCCTTTAACACCTCATGCCATCTCCCCCGCCTGTCTACAGGGGGGGAGAGCGGGCACCCCAAGAGTGCAGGCCCCGGGGTTTTGCCCGTGCTATAGCTACGCCCCTGGAGGGCTGGGGTTCCTTACAATGCATGTGATCTCAGACATGCTATTAGAGAGGGTTGGGGTTCCTTACAATGCATCTGATCTCAGACGCGCTATTAGAGAGGGTTGGGGTTCCTTACAATGCATCTGATCTCAGACGCGCTATTAGAGAGGGTTGGGGTTCCTTACAATGCATCTGATCTCAGACGCGCTATTAGAGAGGGTTGGGGTTCCTTACAATGCATCTGATCTCAGACGCGCTATTAGAGAGGGTTGGGGTTCCTTACAATGCATCTGATCTCAGACACGCTATTAGGGAGGGTTGGGGTTTCTCAGAATTTCACAACCAAAAAAAGGTTGGAACCCACTGATTTAAATAATAAACACAAGTATCTAATAATAACAAATACAAAAAAAAGAGCAAACAAAACAACAAACACAAATTATACAAACTTCGTGCAGCCTACACAAACGGTCACTAGTGGCGTGTTATAATGCAAGTTAAAGAATGAAGGCACAAATAAGTGCATCAATGCAATCCAGTGCAGTGCTCAATGGGTGAAATAAAAGGACTCACAACTGGTCCGGGTGGTCGTTAGATAGACCAAAAATGCAGTCCTTAGATGGTGATGACTGCAAACTGAAATCCTCCCCAAAATGAAAACATAAGGAGAACATAGCACAATAAAATGTAATATGCATTAACAGAAAAACTTGTCCCAAAAAGAAACCCTTTGGATTTACAAATTAAAAACTCTGAAACCTTTAGGGTTAAATCTTGATTTGGCTCATTTCTTAAAAAAGAAGTCACTGTATAATGCAATTGGGTCATAGAATATCAATATTTGGGACTTGTCGTCAATAAGGTATTGGACTAGGCTGGTCGTTATTATGTTAGGTTCTCAGTTTACAAACGGAATCTGAAATTATTTTACTGTATTGGGTTATTTTAAATGAGTCTATTGGATTCTACTCAAATTTCCTTATTTTAGTTGTATGGTTAAATATGACTATGTTGTTGTGATTATGAAAATAACACATTGTCTCCTTTTTTATAGATATTTTTATAAATATTTTATATGTATGATTTAGAGTGTTTACTCTTTATGCATTTATATTTTCTATTTTATTTATGTGGCATTCCTGTTTATAGGATTGGTTTATAGTCAGTCTTTATTCATATTTATTTTTAGTTTTCAAAAATTAAATGAAAGTGTGTGATTTGTTATTAGTTTTTTTCTGTAAAATGTATTTTGGCATTGATAGATTTATTTTTACTGTATGCAGAGTGTAATGAAATTGCATCATTAACTACATTATTGTGAACATCTGAAAGCATCTATTTTGAGCCAATTGAAGGCTTTAAACTGGCACAACCTTAATCAGTGCGTCTTTAAAAACATACTGGAGAGGTACAGTAGGACTTTGAAAACCCCTGAGGAAGCCGATATTTGGACTAAGGTTTTTGCCACACGGAGGACACCGTACCTGCCAGCCGGAGCCTTTGGGACACCGTACTGTGGTGCACGCGCAGACGCGGAAGTACCAACTTCAGCCAGGACATCGCCGACGCGAGGGTCTGGAGCAGGACATCTGAGGCAGGACGTGGCGGTTTTCGGGACAACCCAGAGTGGCTAGTGTGTGCCTTTATGACACTCATTGCGCAAGACAGACAGATTTAGCTGATTCACTTATTTGCGCCTTTATTCTTTAATTGTATTGTATTGTATTGTATGTCTTTATTTATATAGCGCCATTAGTGTACATAGCGCTTCACAGTAGTAATACATGTGGTAATCAAATAAATAACAGATAATATAAATAACAGATCATGGGAATAAGTGCTTTAGTCATAAAAGTAACTTAAGGAAGAGGAGTCCCTGCCCCGAGGAGCTTACATTCTAATTGGTAGGTAGGGAGAACGTACAGAGACAGTAGGAGGGAGTTCTGGTAAGTGCGTCTGCAGGGGGCCAAGCTTTATGTATCATGTGTTCAGAATATCCACAGTGCTATTCGTATGCTTCATTAAGCAAGTGTGTCTTAAGGTGGGTCTTAAAGGTGGATAGAGAGGGTGCTAGTCGGGTACTGAGGGGAAGGGCATTCCAGAGGTGTGGGGCAGTCAGTGAAAAAGGTTTAAGGCGGGAGAGGGCTTTAGATACAAAGGGGGTAGAAAGAAGACATCCTTGCATTATCTATAAATAACATCTTTTTCTAAGCAATATCTTTAAAAAAAAAAATTTTTTTAAATCTGGTGCTATTTTTTATTTTATTTTTTTGCACCAGAATTGCTTTTAAATAGGTGGGTAGCAGGGGATCTCCGGAGCTGATCCCTGTTAATTTCAGTTCCGGGGCCCCCTGCCCCCTGAGACAGTTACCTCCGTAGTGGGTGTTTATAGCAGCTCTGGAGCTTTAAAGGTCCTGGTCACACTGGCCAGAAGGAGGCCGCATGGGATGACATCACAACTTCCTATTGACCCGCGGGACATTTAAGCCGCCAGTATGTTTGCCACATAGCCCAGCCGGAACTCCTACCATCACCCCCTGCAGAGGCAAGTATCTCGGGAAGCAGGGTTCCCCCGGAGCTGCAATGAACATGGTTCAGCTCCAGAGACCCCCTGCTTCAAAAGGAAAGCAGCATTGCTCCTTCAAGCCAAACTCGAGTTGTGATGAATGAACTCGAGTGTTTTGGCTGTAGCATCTCTGATGTATCACCTGTCAGCAGCCATTGTTTTCCCACAGACAGGTATGGGTATGTGTATACTACTCTGCAGAATACAAAGGCTTGAAGCAAATACTCACCAAGATTGTTATTTCATGGCAATGTGTTTGGAAAGAATATGCATTGAATAAAGCAGTGCTTTGATAAGGGAATTTTGTTTAGTAGAATGTAATGGCTAATGTTCCACCATTCAGCAAATCTCAGAGAACACCGGTGCTCTTACAAACAGCGTGCACTTAATGTGACTGATGGGGAGAAGTAGCAGCTAAATGAGATCTCAGCCTCACAAAAAGCTCCAGCTTATAGATCCAATTTGTGTTATGATATTTTAATAACTTTGAAGAGAAATACACAATGTTTTACAAGATTACTTTTTAATCTGCAAGCCACGGTATTACTTCACATTGTTTAAAAGCAAAATGTGTTCAGTCACTGGGTGGTCTTTGGTATAATTCATAACTTTGTCTGATACTAACTAACATAAGAGAGTGGTCTTAGAAACTGCTGCTGTGAGGATCTAAACGTGAAAAGCAGAGATCTAGAGATTGCTTTGTTTCACTTGTTGTTAGGTTTGGAACTAAGTTCTGATTTAACAAGTCATCTATGAATCCTGTTTGGAATGATACAAACTGTTTTACTGCAGCCAAATTCCTTCACAGGCCATGCGACCTTCCAGTGTGTACATGCAGAGAAAATAGTTCATTGGACTTAGCACATGACTTCAACTTGCTTGGGATATTCTCACATACACGTTGGCGTCGACACATTCTGTATGTTTTCCAAACGCCAACAAAGTTCAATCAAGTGATTGTTTCATTGTTACCCTGTGTCCTAAAATCGACTTGTTTTGTTCTTTGTGTATAACTTTTACCAGCTTTTTTTCTTGCTTGCTCACACTATTATTTTGTTATTTTATTTTGAAGCACTCTAGATAAACCATCTTTGAAAGTGTTTTCTCTTGTTTTGGGGCATATGCCATTCACTTTACAGACAGTGACGGCCTTAGGGGAAGGCAAGCAAGGCGGCCACCGTGGGCCCCCAGGCCTCCCTCTCCCTCCTGTCGGCACCAGTCACAAGGATCTAGCTGGAGGGGGAGCTGGAGAAGGGAGCGTGCCCCCCCCCTCCTTGTGCTCCCCCCTCGTCCAGCTCTCCACTCTGGTCGGAAGTTGGATCCAGGAACCGACATGTGGAGGGAGCGCAGGGCCCCCGGACCAGCAGAGAGGTGGGTGTCTTGGTGATGTGTGTGTCCTCGCTTACGTTCTCTGCATCGGGCCACCTCCTGCACATGGTAACACAACATAATGGCATCGTATGACATGGCAGTGCCATGACAACGTGATATCACTGGATGCCGTGATGTCATGCTGCCGCGCTGCTGCCGGAAGAGGGTCGCTCATCTAGGTAAGTCACTCTTTTTTTTTACAGGGGTGGCCCCGCTGTCAGCATGCCACCTTGGGCCCTGCAAAGCCTAAGGCCGGCCCTGATGTCCCACCAACCCTCTCATCCCCTGTTGCCAATGTCAATTTACCCTGCCTATATATTGCATATTGAAGGCTTATTCTACCTCTCCTAACACAATTTTAATCTTGTGTGTAAATGTTACTTATGCCCATAATCAGTGGTCGACAAATCATCAAAAAATCTACTCGCCGAACAAAAAAATCTACTCGCCACCTAGTACCACACGTGTGCTGCTTGGGCCAATAGGAGCTCGCCACAATGTTAAATCCACTCGCCCGGGGCGTGCAAATGTATAGGTTTGTTGAACACTGCCCATAATCATATCACAGACTGTCCCTTAAATATCTGTAAACTGAATGTGTGTTACCTTTGTTATTTTAATGCAACCGTTTATTATTATAACGCTGTTTTTTGATCCATCAGTCAACATCATATTGAACAGCAGGGAGGAAATAGAAATCTGCCATAGGCAGGACAATTATGGTCACAAGCAGGCTAAGCTGACTTGCTACCTTCCAGTTACGCCTGGACAAGGAAGCGGCCAAGGTACGGGGTTCTCATTAGATTCGTCAGCAACACTACTCCTTTTCCAGCCTCGGACACCTTCACAGAACGTACCTGTGGTGGACGGGCTTGTGTCTTTTGCAGGTTCAGTCAGAAGCAGAGACACACTGGATTCCTTGCAAGGTGCATCTCTCCAGTAATTGGTGAGAGAGCCAACTCACAATGAAGTCCTGCTGAATATACCAATGGGGAGAGAGTATTAGATGTACTTGTGGGTGAGAACTTGGGTTCCATTGATCAGGGTGGTTTAGTATAAATGCAGAGGCTGCGTCATACCCCACAAACACTGACATTCATGGGGAATGATTTTTCAGATATGGGAAATAATTTAAGGCATTCTTTGGCAGGGTGGAGGTATTTGATTGGAGGGCAGCAGCAGTGGGGAAAACAAAAAGACACAATACTAAAAGCAACAGTCCTCTGTGTCAGACAAGTTAGTAAAAATTCAGGGAAAAGAAAGCCGGTATGGCTTTCCAAGGAGGTGGCAGGTATTGTAAGAGCGAGAAAGACAACTTTTAGAAAATATAAGCAGACTCCGAGGACAGGGGATCTAGGACTAGGCAGAGGTAAGATAAGCAAATCACTGATTAACAGATTTAACAGATTATAATTTATAATGTTGGGTTTAGTGGAATCTACCTGGACCTTGGAAACTTTGATTGGCCTATTAAAGACATACTCGATCTTTGGATAGAAATGGCTACAACTTTATTAATCCTAATAATAACTTTATGTATAAAGCCCTTTCTCCCGATGGAACTCAAAGTTCCACAGTTACAAAAAGGCATAAAGAAGAAAACATTTACGCTTAGAAACGAGACCAAACGCAAGGAAAGATACAATACAGGATGGGACGGCGCTGTAGCTATTAAATACTGCACAGGTTGCGGATCATTAATGAAATGCCTGGGTAAACAGGTAGATAATGAGCCTGTTTGTATAGATTCCCAGAGAGGAGGCTTCTCACACTGTATGAGGCAGAGTGTTCCAGAGAGTGGGAGCAGCGTGGCTTAAAGTTTGGGCCCCAAAGGAAGTCACGGAGATTCTGGGAACTGTTAAGAGTCCTTCATCTGCAGATGGAAGTGAGTAAACGGGAATGTAGGGAACTGGAAGCTCTTTCAGATAGCTGGGACCCTGGGCATGTAGGGCTTTGAATGTCAACAAGCCAATCTTTAAATAAATTCACCATTTTACAGGCAGCCAGCGCAGAGAACAGAGAACAGGTGTCATGTGGCAAGAACGGCTCTTTTTAGTTAACACCCTGCCCACAGCATTCTGCACCAGCTGCAGGCGGCGCAGCTCTTTTTCCAGAAGACCCAGGTAGAGTCCATTGCAGTAGCCCAGGCGTGAGGACACAGAGGCATGGACAAACGTAGTAAGATCCTCTGGGAGGATCAAGTGCTTAATCCTGTCTACGTTCTTTAGGTGGAAGAATGAAGATCTGATCACGACTGACACCTGATGTTTAAGGGTCAAGTCACAGTCAAGAATAACACCAAGATTCCACACATGGACAGAGTTTAGCAACTGGGAACCCCAAGCTCAAGGCCAATTGGTTGACTTAGCTGCAGTCTTGTTGTCTTCCGACGGTGAGCATCCACCACAAGCTCTTCTGTCTTATCAGGATTCAACCTCAACCAACTGGCCCTCATCCACTCTATGAGCTCAGATAAACATCTATTAAAGACTGATAGTGGGTCCTTAGTGCCTGGTGCAGAGGATCAGTAGAGTTCAGTGTTATCTGCATAGTAGTGATAAACCAGGCCATACTGTCTGATGGTGTCACCAAGTGGCAGCATGTACTTTGCGAACAACATAAGAGGATGAATAGAGCCCTGTATTAGGAGTACAAAGTACTGTAGTATACATTACAATGCCACATGTACAGTTGAGAAGGCTTTAGCAGGGAGTGCACATGTTGATGGGTAAAGAATGCTACAGTGATTTGTATAGTGCAGCATTATATTTGTATTGACAGGGATGTACCGATACAGCAGCAGTGAGGAAGGATTAACAGCCAAGAGCACAGCGCTAATTAGTTAACATGGAGGCTGATGGCAGACATAACAGATATACTGTATTCAAGAAACGGTTGGACATCTTTTTAGAAAGGAAAGGTATACCGGGATATACCAAATAAGTAAACATGGGAAGGATGTTGATCCAGGGAGTAATCTGATTGCTATTGGAGTCAGGAAGGAATTTATTTTCCCCTTATGAGATTTCATTGGATGATGTTTCAATGGGGGTTGTGTTTGCCTTCCTCTGGATCAATATACTGTAAATACAAATATAGAATAAATATCAGTTTAACATAGGTTGAACTTGATGGACATACAGTATGTATTTTTTTCAACCTCATTTACTATGTAACTATGTCACTATGTAACTATGTCACTATGTAACTATGTCACTATGTAACATCAGCTTTACTCAGAAATAGAAAATGAATGGGGAGTAAAAATTGGGACATGGAAGGGAAAAGCAAATTAGTGGTAACTGCTAGTATGAAAAAGAGCAGCTTTAAACTCGTGATTCTGGTCCTTATTCTTATTCCTTCTACGGAACATGAGCTGAACGAATGCAGACCGGTCCTAGAGGTGTATAATAGTGTTACGTAGTCATTTCACATTACATTATGGTGTTGTAATAAGAGTTGTAGCAGTAAGGCTATGACCTTGTAGTGATATAATAGCTCATATCCTAATCCATCCTACCAGTTATTCTGCATGACTGAGTGCCACTGATTTTCTAATTAATCATAAACTCTTGCCTTAAGTTAATTGATGTCCTCATTATCTCATGCTTACTCTAGCTTAGTATATTCTCTTTTTTTTTTTGCCAGTAAATCACTTCTACACCAATTAGTCTAGAAGATCAGGCAGCAATAACAATCCTAGAGATGACATAATGAACCCATATTATAAAATTAAATTGGATACCAACCGCTGGTACGTGCAAAATATGGCAAGTCTCAAAGCTTCTCGATAGCAACTAAGCGCCTCGCTTCGTGCAGTTTATCAACTGCATTAACAATCTCAGAGCGTTAACATAGCATGAAATGCTTCAAAGATGTGGTGCCTTCTAATATGTTCCTGCATGTGGCAGATACCCCCCGCTGAGCCTCCCAAATGGTACTGCGGCTACACAGTTAATGTGAGGAACAGATTGTCAGGAATATGTTTTGTTTGGTGATGACGAAAGAAGTTGAACTAACTACAAGGCTGTCACACTGACCTATGTGTTACAGGTTTTACATGGGACCAGTGTTAGCTAGAGGTATGTGTAACCCTTTCAGTGACCCCAAAAAAACAGAACATGCAGCAATGCACTGACAGTTCCTTTGCTACTGTAACAGGTATATTAGTGAGCTCAGACCACTTAGCACCAGTCACTGTCACATGTAGCCATCCTAAGACTGAGGCCCCAGTACCTCCGCTGCACGCGCGCCCGCGAGACTGGCGCACGTGCAGCCGATTCCCCGGTCTGCAGGGAGCTGCAGATCAAAAGACCGGGGGGGGGGGGGCGTGGCGAGGGCCATGACGTCACCCGGCAGGTTCACCCTCATTGGCTGAACCGCGGGGGGTGTGGCTTAGCGCTCTGTAGCGAGTCCTGCTCTCAGTTCTATTGAGAGCAGGAGCAACTCGCGCCATAGCGCTGTGGCCCCTCCTCGCAGCGGGCCCGGCACCATTGAGGGGAGGGCTCTCGTCCCTGCAGCGTCCGCCACAGCGGGCGCTGCAGTAGCATGTGGGGACCAGGCCTTAGGGCCCTTTCACACTGCGTTAAGGAGTCCGGATCAGATAGTACTAATAATCTTAAGGCCGAGGCCCCGCTGCATCCGACAGCGCGCCCGCACCGCACTGCGTGCAGGCTCCACGTGGAGAGGCACTTCACCGCTATCTGCTGTCCGTAGGGAGCATTTTTTAAGGCGTGGCAGCGTGGCCAAAACGGGTCGGGGGCGCGGCCAATTGAGCCCGGGGAGAGGGGTGGAGGAGGCTGTGGGTCCGCAGGAGAGGGGGGGGGGTGGGGTGGGTGGTGTGTCCAGGAGGAGAAGGGGGGGGTGATACAAAGGGTCAGATCGATCGGGTGTTGTAAAGTCGTCCCATCCCCCCATGTGTGTGAGAGAGGAGGGGGAGATACACCAGGGCTGTACGAAAAACACACACACACACACACACACACATATACACATAGACACACACATACATACACACACTTCCCTCCCCGCCCCCCACCTTTTGGATGTGGGGGAAGCTCTCACAGCTCCAGGAAAGTACAGCCCCCGGCGCTGATAGGGTCACCAGCGCACCACGTGACGCGTCACCGCTCGGGATCACAATCCTCTTGCATCCCCTGCCGGCTGACGCGTCACAGCGCGTAGTGAGCCGTGCAGTGAGGAGGGACTGGGGCCGGCTCGGGAGGAAGGGAGGAGCTGGTGATGCAGCGGGACCTCAGCCTAAGGCAGGTGAACATGCAGCTGTTAAAGGTGCAGTCCCACTAAGCAACCCATACCAGAGATGCTATGACGTAAAAGTATGCGGGTGATATCGTCTCCACCATTTTTAATTTTAAGATATTTAAATTTGGGCTTGAGAGCCCAACTCAGGACAGTAATCCAACACATACGTCAGTACTGTAGTTCTATTCGTAGATTTAGATATGTACGAAATAAAAAATATTAACAAATAATTCTATATCTTCTTTCTTTTATTTGAATACCTAAAGATGTTCACATTGTCTGTTATTTAGTCTGTGAGCTACCTTGTGTATGTTTAACTTTACCTGGTAAACACCCTTATCAGGTTGTCATTTGCTCTGGGTTAATGCACTGGATAAATTGTCACTATCAGAGAATATAATCTCCTATCCAGGACGGGTTGGCTGGTAACTTCCTCCATGTCCAACATGACAAATTCTCTAGTGACATTTGTAATGAGCACATATCCCCTTCAGTAATGCTGTGCATCCAGCACTAAAGAGATGAAACAAAGAGTCTCCATCAGCACATCCCAACTTTTTCTGTTCTGTACAGAACAACCCATCTAATTGTGAGATTATTTATATGCGTATAATACCCAATTAATGAGATAATAAAATAATGTTTTTAGAATGAAAAGTGTTGTATCATTAACAGGGATCTCTAAAACCTAAGCTATGTGTTAACCCCTTCAGTACAAGGTGGGTCTACAATACATTGCTTTGCTATTGGATTGCAGGGTTCCAGTGGCCGTGTAGGGGTTCAGATTACATTGTGTCGACAGACGCCTGAACATGCACTTATCTGTAAGCTCAAATAGATGGTTACATGTTATCCCAAAAAGCTGCTGCACCTCTCTTTACCCCCCATACTCCGCATACTCCTGCACTCTCTTTACCCCTATACCTGCATACTCCTGCACCTCTCTTTACCCCCATACCCGGCATACCACTGAACCTCTCCTTACCCCCATATCTCCCCATACTCTTGTACCTCTCTATACCCCCATACCCCGCATACTCCTGCACCTCTCTTTACCCCCATACCAGGCATACCCCTGCACCTCTTTTTACCCCCATATCTCCCCATACTCTTGTACCTCTCTATACCCCCATACCCCGCATACTCCTGCACCTCTCTTTACCCCCATACCCCGCATACTTCTGCACCTCTCTTTACCTTTATATCTCCACATACTTCTGCACCTCTCTTTACCCCCATATCTCCCCATGCTCCTGCACCTCTCTTTACCCCCATATCTCCCCAATGCACCTGAACCTCTTTACCCCCATATCTCCCAAATGCTCCTGCACCTCTCTTTACCCCCATATCTCCCCATGCTCCTGCACCTCTCTTGACCCCCATATCTCCCCAATGCACCTGAACCTCTTTACCCCCATATCTCCTAATGCTCCTGCACCTCTCTTTACCCCCATATCCCCCCATACTCCTGCACCTCTCTTTAACCCCATACCCCCTCACCCCATGCTTCTGCCCCTTTCATACCACATGTTGGGAACCATCACTTCAGAATCTAGATTACACCCGGGGAAGAACACGTACCCAATGTTGATGGTCTATGTAGAATGTTGACAGTGTCTGTGTTAAAAACAAATCCCCACTTACACTATCTAACCACAGAAGACAAGCAGACTATTACTGACAGATTTACTGCCACTACGGTCCATGTTGCAGTTCTCAGATGGTGATCGCTGCATGCTTACATGATTCTCAGAGGCATACTGTACCTATGTCTAGCATTGCACATTTCAAACAGTTACAGTGTTGCAAGGAAATGGCCCCAGATTCGATGGCCACAGTTTAGACGCTCCTAATTGTATCTCAAAATCAGTTCTCCCATACATGAAACTCCTATATTTATCTCTCATTGATTGTCTCTCTCTGTTTTCTTTTTTAACCTTTTTATTTGTTGATTAAAAAAAAAAAAATTGCATTGGTTCTTCCTGAAACATGCTTAAGTTAGTGGTCCCTGAGTAGAGGGTTGGGAACCACTTACTGTATAATTTACCTGAGATGATCATTGTCACGATAAAGCCATTTAAAGGTTACATTGTGTGTGCAGCATGGCAGCCAAGAGGTTAACCTTCTTGCTAATCGTGTATTGAAGTTCTGCATTTGCATGAGGGTCTGTGTCCTGAAACATTAACGTTTCATGGCTTAATTGGTAATGAAACAATTAGGGAGGTATGTCTTCTTAACTCAATAGTTTCACAACCAACATAATAATAATAATAGCATGTTCTTGTATAGCGCTGCTAGTTGTACGTAGCGCTTTACAGAGACATTTTGCAGACACAGGTCCCTGCCCCATGGAGCATACAATCTATGTTTTTATGTGCCTGAGGCACAGGGAGATAAAGTGACTTGCCCAAGGTCACATGGAGTCGACACCAGGAATTGAACCAGGCTCCCCTGCTTCAAACTCTCAATGCCAGTCAGTGTCTTTACTCACTGAGCCACTCCTCCGATTTTCTGATTATACCAGGGGTGGTCAACTTCAGTCCTCAAGCTCCCTCTCCCCCCTCTTGCCCCCCAATAGTTCAGGTTTTCCAGATATCCCAGATTCAGCACATCTGGCTCAACATTGAACCACCTATGCTGAAGCAAGGACTTGATTGAGCCACCTGTGCTGAAGCAGGGACTGATTGAGCCACTTGTGCTGAGGCAGGGACTGATTGAGCCAGCTGTGCTGAAGAAGGGATATCCTGAAAACCTGACCTGTTGGGGGGGCTTGAGGACTGGAGTTGAGCACCCCTGCTTTATACTAGCGAGATATGGCAGAGATCCTGTGACTACGTCTCTGTGAGCGGCAAGAACCCCAGGCCTCATCCAGGGTGATGCTGAGCGGGTGCGCACTGGCCGCGAGGAAACACATTGCTGCAATGTGTGTGGCCAGCGTGAGCGAGCGCATGCTCACGCACGGCGCTTACCTGCTTGCCGAAGCAAGCAAATTTGAATATGCCGCTCGCTGGCGCGCCACGTGAGTGGTTCGACCAAAGCGAACCAGCTCCATGATATCATGGCCTTGCCCTCCGACATGCCCCCCCCCCCCCGGCGTGCATACCTAGCTGGCCACAAATCGCCCGGCCTAGCAGAGCGTGTGGCGTCACTGCGCACGAGCGCCAGCGCCCTCGCTCCCTACCTGGCCACAGCCTCATATATTTGCCGAAAAACCAGAGACCAAGAGGTTATGCAAAGGACACTATTCCATCAAATGGTAGAATAACAACTCTTGGCGATGCCATATAACTCCATAAACTGCAAATCTATTCAATCATCAGAATGTAAAGAATAATATCATTTCATCACCACATAGCAGAAAATCTATTTCCCCTCCAGGTTTTATAGAAGCCTTTCACAACGTACCTGTGTATGATTGGCAGGTTACCCGAGTAACACGAGACTGGTATCATTAATGCGTTAGTAACTGGGAAAGTGTTATTGAATATTTTATACTTCTTGATTAAACTTAGAATGAAATATTTCCTCAGCTGTTAGAATTCTCGCTCTAAAGCTGTCCCCTTGTCAAGGGAAAGAGACAAACGTCTGGGAGGATACGTACCCCTGCAGGCCTGGTAAGGCCCCTGGACTCTCTCACCAATCAAAGGGTATAAGAATTGCTGTGTGAGCCGCGCACATCCGATCCAACATCTTTGTATTGTATTGTATGTCTTTATTTATATAGCGCCATTAATGTACATAGCGCTTCACAGTAGTAATACATGTGGTAATCAAATAAATAACAGATAATATAAATAACAGGTCATGGGGATAAGTGCTTTAGACAAACATAACATTAAGGAAGAGGAGTCCCTGCCCCGAGGAGCTTACAATCTAATTGGTAGGTAGGGAGAACGTACAGAGACAGTAGGAGGGAGTTCTGGTAAGTGCGTCTGCAGGGGGCCAAGCTTTATGTATCATGTGTTCAAAATATCCACAGTGCTATTCGTATGCTTCTTTAAGCAAGTGTGTCTTAAGGTGGGTCTTAAAGGTGGATAGAGAGGGTGCTAGTCGGGTACTGAGGTGAAGGGCATTCCAGAGGTGTGGGGCAGTCAGTGAAAAAGGTTTAAGGCGGGAGAGGGCTTTAGATACAAAGGGGGTAGAGAGAAGACATCCTTGAGCAGAACGCAAGAGTCGGGGTGGTGCATAGCGAGAAATTAGGGCTGAGATGTAAGGAGGGGCAGAAGAGTGTAAAGCTTTAAAAGTGAGGAGAAGAATGGAGTGTGAGATGCGGGATTTGATTGGAAGCCAGGAGAGGGATTTCAGGAGGGGAGATGCTGAGACAGATCTAGGAAAGAGTAGAGTGATTCTGGCAGCAGCATTTAGGATAGATTGTAGGGGAGACAGGTGAGAGGCAGGAAGGCCGGACAGCAGGAGGTTACAGTAATCAAGACGGGAGAGAATGAGGGCCTGAGTCAGAGTTTTAGCAGTCGAGCAACAGAGGAAAGGGCGTATCTTTGTTATATTGCGGAGGAAAAAGCGACAAGTTTTAGAAATGTTTTGAATGTGAGAGGCGAATGTGAGAGAGGAGTCGAGTGTGACCCCTAGGCAGTGTGCTTGGGCTACTGGGTGGATGATCGTAGTTCCAACAGTAATGTGGAAGGAGGTAGTAGGGCCAGGTTTGGGAGGAAGTATGAGGAGCTCTGTTTTAGCCATGTTGAGTTTAAGGCGACGGAGGGCCATCCAGGATGATATAGCAGAGAGACATTCAGAAACTTTGGTTTGTACAGCAGGTGTAAGGTCAGGTGTTGAAAAGTATATTTGTGTGTCGTCAGCATAGAGGTGATATTTAAACCCAAAAGATGTTATTAGGTCACCTAGAGAGAGTGTGTACAGAGAAAAGAGAAGAGGTCCTCTGCTTTACCGCTTGTAATTCCTTTATGAACTATCGGACCTGATTCTTACTGTATGTGACTTTGTAATCTGTTTTCTGCACACGCATTGCAACAGCTTTTGTTATATTAAATCTCAAATTGAAGTACTGTAGACTTTGTACTCTTAGGCTGCGTCCATGGTGATATGTTCCGGGCGGAGGCGCGCTGAGGGAAAGCGGGTGCTTTCCCTGGCCTTAGACCGCGCGCCGTTCGGGGGGTGGAGGGGCTGTGACGTCACGGAGCTGGTTCTCCCTCATTAGGCGAACCGCTCACGTGACCGGCCCTGCGCTCCTTTGAGCGCTTGAAACTAAAATTGAATATGACCTACGCTTCCGCACGCTTGAGTAAGCGTAAGCGAGCCCCTGATAAAGCCGCTCTCATTGCGGCTGCAGGGGCTCAGTGCCGAGCGTGAGCGCGCCTCAGCACGGGTCAGCGCATAAGCGCTGACCCTGGACGCAGCCTAATGGAACCTATTACTGTTTAAAGGGATTGCTCACGTTTTGCTAAAATGTTTTTTTGTTTTGTTCATTTGTCTATTCTTCTGGGAGGGCCAGGTACGCATGAGTAATAAGCCCTTAAATGAATCCTGGGGGTGACAGTGTGATTGGGGTGTAGTGCGAGTGTTTTGGGGGGGTGTTTGTAGCCCCATTTGGGAAGTGAGTAAGGCAACTGGGCGGTCACATGTGGATTACACTGTTCACATACTATACAAACAGGCATGGGGGCAAGTGTGTACATGACAAGCATACATACGGTACGTTACCCTCATAGCAGAAACATGGGAATATACTGCAATCCAGGGCTGTATTTCTATAGAACATGAAATAAAAACGGCTTCTGTTCTTTTAGCATAAGGACCCTATTTAATAAACTCTGAAATCTAGCACAGTAACTATACTTTGTAATGAGTCTCCAAGTTATGCGCAGTCTTGGAATCCCTACAACAGCCAAGAAGAGCATCAGGAGTCTTAAAACCAAGGTCACTGAATGTAATCCCTTGGGCTGTAAATTTTAATTAGGCTGAAGCAGTACTTCACTAGCCAGTAGCCACAGCCCTATTAATATTTGAATATTTTGGGTCCAGTACCCTTTCTATCCACCTTTCAGATCCATCTTAAAACACACCTCCTTAACGAAGCATAATAGTAGCACCGTGGCTGATACTATACACCTTATACTTAAACCTTGGCCCCTTGCAGACACACTTACCAGAACGCCCCCCTACTGTCTCTGCACGTTCTTCCTACCAACCAAGTAGATTGTAAGCTCTTCGGGGCAGGGACTCCTTTTCCTAAATGTCACTTTTATGTCTGAAAGCACTTCTTCCCATTGTGTGTTATTTGTATTTGTTGTTATTTATATGATTGTCGCGTGTATTACTGCTGTGAAGCACTATGTACATTAATGGCGCTATATAAATAAAGACATACATACATACATTTTAGTATATATAATTAAGTCTTGGTTTTGTTTTAAGGGGACAAAGACAGTGGGATTTTATGTCATTACCCTGTATTAGAAGAAAGAGGTTAGGTGCACTCACTGGATCTAAATAACTGCCTCGGGTGTACAGAAGTCACCCCTCCTTGGGGAGACATGTAATGCAAGACACATCCTCCAGAAGTAAGAAGCAACCTGTGCTCCAGAGGTCTTCATACAAAAAAAACTTTTTTAATCCTCACATCGACATTTCGGGCACATACACTGACCTGACAAATCCTGAGGAAGATTGATATTCTTTTGCGATGCGTGCGCACTGCATATTATTTTATTGCTTTGGTCATATAGCTGTGTGCTACAGCTGTTACCTGGACTGTAACATGAAACTCGAGCCTGAGTTTTTATTCTCACAACTTCTAGCCCGATTGTTCTCCTATTGTCCATCAGCTTTAGTGTAATCTAGACAGGCAAGCAACTTCCCATTCTACGTTCTCACCACACCATCTGACACCATCTGTTCTTCTCTGGACATGTTTATTCTTGTGAAACAGTCTGTCTGGGGTGAGGTATCACCAGCCCCCTGTAGACACACTGGGAGAGGTGGCTTCTACAATTACAGTAAATGTTGTGTGCTATACATTGCCACAGTGTGGTGACATGTTTTTATTGGAATACAAGCTTCTGTTTTCAGCCAATCTTTCAATAGAAATTTGACATTTCTATTCAGTTGTGTGTTTTTTTGTCTCTGAATGACTCACTGGTTCTCAGCTTGTGTATTCTACATGACCCTTGCTCTTTTCCAACGTGGTGTCTTACAATGACCACGGCTGTGCATTGAATGGAGCTGAAATAATGCCCATGTATTCATCTGACCTGCCCCAGGCATACATTTTACTCTTCTGTTTACACCACCCCCGCCATCCTTTAGAAATAGTTGAGAAAGCATGGCCATGTTCTGCATCCGTCCTGATAATGGTTCAAAGTTTTAGGCTTTAGTTTTGATTAAATATTTTTTTTCCCCATTGTCCATATAGTTTGTTTTCCCCTCCAATTTGACAACGTAAAACAAGGCTAGAAAATGTGTGGGTTATCATTTGGTGAATCACAAATAGCTTTTGCTCCTAGATAGGACTGATGTAAAGAACTGAGAGGCATCCCTACCATGTATTGTCTCATTTTCCAGCTGGAAACTTGAAATGCTACAAAGAAGCCTAGAAATATTTTAGTTATAGGATCATTTTCTTGTCCCTTGCACTGCAATTAACGGAAGATGCATACGTAATGCAGGTATGGATTAGTCCTGGTGTATGTATAGTGTCATAACAGTTACCTGTCATAATATAGCTAAGGAGATGGCACTTTCTTATACTGTATCTAAACTCGTAATAACTATAGACCAGTGTATAAGCTCCTTGTAAAATAGGTAGAAAATGTAGATTATAGGTCCTCAAGGTATCTTTTACTGGTCAGTTTACACACATTCATGTTTCAAAGAAGCTCATAATTACATTATTTCTGTGTCTATAATACACTACCTAATATTGCTAGAATTTGCAGTTTAATGTTTAGATGGTTATATATAAATGGTTCTATGAATAAACTATCCTGCAGTATAACCCTAACAAATGTAATGTTTACATGGTTCTTTTATATACAGCAATTGAATCTTTAGGTTACATACTGTATCAGTGTTGGTAATGAAAATACAGCATTTCATTAAACCCTTGTTTCTCACATTCCATTACCATCTGATAAGTTATCCCGCCACGTTACCATCTGATAACTTATCCCACCATGTAACCATCTGATAAGTTATCCCGCCATGTTACCATCTGATAACTTATCCCGCCATGTTACCATCTGATAAGTTATCCCACCATGTTACCATCTGATAACTTATCCCGCCATGTTACCATCTGATAACTTATCCCGCCACGTTACCATCTGATAAGTTATCCCGCCATGTTACCGTCTGATAAGTTATCCCGCCACGTTACCATCTGATAAGTTATCCCGCCATGTTACCGTCTGATAAGTTATCCCGCCACGTTACCATCTGATAAGTTATCCCGCCATGTTACCGTCTGATAACTTATCCCGCCACGTTACCATCTGATAAGTTATCCCGCCATGTAACCGTCTGATAAGTTATCCCGCCACGTTACCATCTGATAAGTTATCCCGCCATGTTACCGTCTGATAAGTTATCCCGCCACGTTACCATCTGATAAGTTATCCCGCCATGTTACCGTCTGATAAGTTATCCCACCATGTTACCATCTGATAACTTATTCCACCATGTTACCATCTGATAAGTTATCCCGCCATGTTACCATCTGATAACTTATCCCGCCATGTTACCATCTGATAACTTATCCCGCCATGTTACCATCTGATAAGTTATCCCGCCATGTTACCATCTGATAACTTATCCCGCCATGTTACCATCTGATAAGTTATCCCGCCATGTTACCGTCTGATAAGTTATCCCACCATGTTACCATCTGATAACTTATTCCACCATGTTACCATCTGATAAGTTATCCCGCCATGTTACCATCTGATAACTTATCCCGCCATGTTACCATCTGATAAGTTATCCCGCCATGTTACCATCTGATAAGTTATCCCGCCATGTTACCATCTGATAACTTATCCCGCCACGTTACCATCTGATAAGTTATCCCACCATGTAACCATCTGATAACTTATCCCACCATGTTACCATCTGATAAGTTATCCCACCATGTAACCATCTGATAACTTATCCCGCCATGTTACCATCTGATAACTTATCCCGCCATGTTACCATCTGATAAGTTATCCCGCCATGTTACCATCTGATAACTTATCCCGCCATGTTACCATCTGATAACTTATCCCGCCACGTTACCATCTGATAACTTATCCCGCCATTTTACCATCTGATAAGTTATCCCGCCATGTTACCATCTGATAAGTTATCCCACCATGTAACCATCTGATAACTTATCCCGCCATGTTACCATCTGATAAGTTATTCCGCCATGTTACCATCTGATAACGTATCCCGCCACGTTACCATCTGATAAGTTATCCCGCCATGTTACCATCTGATAACTTATCCCGCCACGTTAGCATCTGATAACTTATCCCGCCATGTAACCATCTGATAAGTTATCCCGCCATGTTACCATCTGATAACTTATCCCGCCATGTTACCATCTGATAACTTATCCCGCCACGTTAGCATCTGATAACTTATCCCGCCACGTTACCATCTGATAACTTATCCCGCCACGTTAGCATCTGATAACTTATCCCGCCATGTTACCATCTGATAACTTATCCCGCCATGTTACCATCTGATAACTTATCCCGCCATGTTACCATCTGATGTTATCCCGCCATGTTACCATCTGATAACTTATCCCACCATGTTACCATCTGATAAGTTATCCCGCCACGTTACCATCTGATAACTTATCCCACCATGTTACCATCTGATAACTTATCCCGCCATGTTACCATCTGATAACTTATCCCGCCATGTTACCATCTGATGTTATCCCGCCAAGTAACCATCTGATAACTTATCCCGCCATGTTACCATCTGATGTTATCCCGCCACGTTACCATCTGATAAGTTATCCCGCCGTGTTACCATCTGATAACTTATTCCACCATGTTACCATCTGATGTTATCCCGCCAAGTAACCATCTGATAACTTATCCCGCCATGTTACCATCTGATAAGTTATCCCACCATGTTACCATCTGATAACTTATTCCACCATGTTACCATCTGATGTTATCCCGCCATGTTACCATCTGATAACTTATCCCGCCATGTTACCATCTGATAAGTTATCCCACCATGTTACCATCTGATAACTTATCCCGCCATGTTACCATCTGATAAGTTATCCCACCATGTTACCATCTGATAACTTATCCTGCCATGTTACCATCTGATAACTTATTCCACCATGTTACCATCTGAACATCTATTTTTGAACATGCTATCTTGTGCTGCAGTAAGATGAGTATGAATAAATCCCTGGAGCCCTTTGGACTTTTTAGATGCAGACAGCTAACAATGACTCCTGACAAAGCTGATTTTTCAAGCGAAATGCGTTGAGTCCCAGAGAGGTATCGTGTCTCATTGAGGCATCCGTACTTCAGGAAGGAACAAGCTGTCTGAGGTGCTGAAGTTCCCTGGAGCGGCGGCAACCGGAGGAGCAGCAAGCAGACACCACACAGCTACCTGTAGCAGCAACACGGGATCGGTGAGATCGCTGCTTGACACCGTGACCATACTGTATATAGTTACATGTGTTTAACATTTGCCTGAATGTGAGTTTCCATTTGGAGGCCCAGACATATTTTTACCATAAAGTATTTAGTCATATTTGCGATATGGTATCTTTGTTCTTTTTTTGGGATAACCCACACGCGAGATATATGGTGGGCATCACCACTGAGTTTATATCGCCTGTTTTTTTTTTAGTATAACCATTGAAGTTTTTTGAGACATATTTCATCATTAGTTGGTGCATATTACACTATTGGTGTTTTTTTTCTCTTTATTTTTTGGTAATCCCCCACTCCCTCATCCCCCCCCCTTGGAAGCTAACACATATTAACAAGTACTTAACAGTACGCCTGGGAAACAAACATTGCACAAATCCATGATTGTGTATACTTAGAAATTATTTCTCATATAACTCTTTCACTTGCAGATGCCTGTTACATGGCTAGAAGTAAAGGGGTTAAGAAGTGTTGTTGTTATAGTGACTCTATATAAGTTATTGAAAATACAATTTAAAGCAGTGATCAACCTAAGCTGAACGGCACTATTTCTATCTCCAGCCACCCGCCTCTTCCTCTATTCCCCCCTCCTCCCCCTCTGTTGCCCCCTCCTCTCTCCGTCCCCCCCTCCCTCCTCCCCCTCTTCGTCCATTCCCCCCTTCCTCCGTTCCCCCCTCCCCCTCCTTTCCCCCCTCCTCAGTTCCCCCTCCTCCGTTCCCCTCTTCCCCCTCCTCTCTCCATCCCCCCTCCCTATTCCTCCATTCCCCCCTCCTCCCCCTCTTCCTCCATTCCCCCCTCCTCCCCCTCTTCGTCCATTCCCCCCTTCCTCCGTTCCCCCCTCCCCCTCCTTTCCCCCCTCCTCAGTTCCCCCTCCTCCGTTCCCCTCTCTTCCCCCTCCTCTCTCCATCCCCCCTCCCTCTTCCTCCATTCCCCCCTCCTCCCCCTCTTCCTCCATTCCCCCCTCCTCCCCCTCAATTCACCCCTCCTCCTCTGTTCCCCCCTCCTCCTCCTCCTTTGTTCACCCCTCTTCCCCCTGCATTGCCCCCTCCTCTCTCCGTCCCCCCCTCCCTCCTCCTCCGTTCCCCCTTCTCCTCCTCCTTTCCCCCTCCCCCTCCATTCCCCCCTCCTGTCCCGTTCTCCCATCGACCTCCCTCTTCCTCCTTTCCCCCTCCTCCACCTTCCCTCCCCCCTCCACCTCCTCATTTGTTCCCTCCTCCCACTTCCTGCCCCATTTCCCCTTCCTCCCCCTGGGTCCCGAGACACTTATGAGTTTATTTGCTGGTGTTGGCCTCCTCATTAGGGAAATCAATGTGACCGCAAAACTTGCGTGTCCTGCTGTCCAATAGGAAGCCGCAACATCATCAAGGGGATTGCTGCATAAAAATATCTTCTGCACACACCTTGGCTGGCTGTGTGCGTGCTTGTCCCTGCTGCTCTCTAACGCACAGTAATATCCGACTGCTGAGTATGTACTGGTATCTTGCATAATACACTTACATTAACCATATTCAGAGTGGCACTTCTGCCCAGTCACACATCAGTACACAGCTCTAAAACATGTTCCAAGAGCAATTACAGTGCATTTCTGTTCTTCTTTATGGGTAAGTACTGGTTACTGCTGCAAAGCACCACAGCACATTATTGGCCAAATTATCTAGCACAGAGCATCCCAGCACTGACACTGCAACGTCACCATAAGATAATGCCGCCATTCACCTACTCTCTCCCCAATGGCAATCATTTGGCTGCACCATGATAAGCCACCTTTACCCCATGAGTGCCACAGATGCCTTTGCACTTGCACTCAATCAGTTGAAATGGCACACTGTAGATCTTTATAGGTGCATTTCTGGCAATAGGCGAAAATCACCTTATTCCAATGCTTTCTTCTTATTCAATGTACTGATTTGTAGAGGCAAATAAATTGAAACAGCAGCATAGTTTATGAGTAACTGTTGGGCTGTCTGTCAGCTCAAAGCAACACTTCAACAAAGGAGAAATCGTGTGCTGATGGGAGCTGGAGAACCTTGGAGGGTTTTAACACTTACAAAACATTCTCAGGGATTGGGATTGAATTTTGTGCTTGATTCGGAAAAAAAAATGTTTTAACTGGATGTTAAAAAGTCATAGATCGAGTACAACAATATTCTACATTTATCTCGTGCACCTAAAATCTCCTTCAAGTTGACATTGCATGTCACTTCTCATTGTCTATGTAAGCTTGGGGGTATAGATCTACTATTCTTTACTTAATGATAATGTTGTAGAGTACAGATGGCCTTAAGTACCAGTTTAAATATAGCATTGGTCAATTAAAAACTAGCTTATAAAGCAAATATAGCTTAATTTATGTCCCCCCCCCCCTCTGCCAAGCCCAAGGATATCTTAATTGCCTCAGAAAATAATGACTTGGATGTGTTATTAGAGCTGTGAATTTTTTTTTCTACTGAAAGAATCCAGCTGCTATACCCTGGCTGAATGTATTCACCCTCATCTCCAGTGAGGTCAGGATGCAGCTATTGTGGGATAATTAACAGGATTGCTTTTCTGTCTTTCTCTCATGTTATTGTTTGGGGTTTAAACCCAATCCCTCTCGTCTGAATATGTCAACCTCAAAACTTAATATCAGTTAACCCCAACATAAAACGAGTGTGATACTTAAGTCCTGCAGCGACCGAGAGTTCTGTAATGTAAGTCTAATATTTAAAAACCCATGCTAACCTGCCCATTTCCTCTGCTTACTGTAACCCCTTCAGAAACTATTAATTTCATACCAGCTCCTTATCATTTGCATTAGCCAATGTCATTATTTTTAGCTGCACCTTCTCTGCTGTAATGCTGTTTGATGTATCCAATCTTCCTTTTTTCGGGAAATGCTTTCTCAGAAACCGCTGGCGTTTTCGCTTCTCTAGCTTCAAATAAATGCACTTTACACAAAAAAAAGTGCTTATTCTGTGCTCACAGGTGTAGCCAGGTCCCCTCTGGTTCCCCGGTTTCCCCTTTCTCCCTCACTCACCCTCGCTCCGGTAGAGGATGCTGCGGGGGGCGAGCGCGTCGCTGGGGGCTCCCGGCGACATCAGTGACAGGGCGCCGCCATCTTTATTGTGTCCGCGCATGTGCGGAGGCACGCGCATGTGCGAAGGCACGCGCAGAAGCGACACGGCAGCCATCTTGTGTTTGGCGTTAGGCTCGCGCATGGTCAAATGCACTGCGGCGGCCATTACAGGGAGTGAAAAGAGGTGCACCATTGTCAGGGACATCCCCCAGTTCGCACATGCGCCGTTAGCAGTGGCGGCGGCCATTACAGTTCACGCACGCAGTCCCAATGCTAAAGAGGCCCATGGGGAACTACAACTCCCAGCAGCCCCAGGGGCTGGAGCTCAGGTGATGCCACAGCAGCCAATAGGGCTTGCAAGATTCTCCTGCTGGAGAAAGATACATTGTTATGCACAGACCATGCGAGTCAGTTGAAGCTGGGTCACAGACAGGGGAGGGTGGGTATGCGTATGGAGTCAGTGGCGCATGCAATAGGCCAGTCATCCCCCTTAGGCCCCAGCTAGGCCCAGCTCACCTCAGCTTGTGGTTGCTGCAGGGACTCCCCTGAGATAGAGACAGGGTCCTGTAGAACCTCGACAAGTGAGGGTCCAGCCAGGAAACGGAAATATCCTGGTCATTGCTGTGAAGGTGAAGCATCCTCTGCAGTAACAGAGGCAGAGACATTCGTAAGGTGGATCGCTCCATGCGGGAGCCACCCACCGTTGAGGCGGAGGCATCTTGGATCATCTCCTGGAGCAAGGGATTCCAAGTCAAGCATCTGCGTGCCCGGCTGTGGACACATGCAGCAGGTACAGTCAAGTCACCAAGTGCACCACCATACCAGTTTACACAGGCATTGATCACGCATATAGTTGTAGGACTCTTGGGACTCTGGGTACACGGTGTGGGGTTAAGGCCCGGCGAGACGACGGGTAGTTGTGCCTATTAGTGTCATAGAAGGACACTGTCATATTGTTTATGTATGTTGTATTGTGTTATCTGCCCTATAGTAAACTGTTTATATATACTCCGTTGTATGTGGTTACTATATGTGGGTCCTGTGTCAGGGGTCATTCTACCCTTAGAATCTTAGGTGGAGGAGCTGTTTATGTAAGATCGTTCCAGAGGATACACCCGAAGCTCTCACTGGCGGAGGTTCAGGCCTCCTGTGAACCTGACAGGTAAAGCACCACACCTGGTATACATATAGGTTCCCCCCACTTGTCCCTATTTGCGATTGAGGGGGGTTGGGGGAGGGGGGAATATGTGTTACACAGGTCTGGGGCCAAAGCAATTTACATGCTGCACTGAAGTGTAACAGCCCTGAAGCACCTTATTCATGATTTAAGAATGGTTTTAGGATGCTTCAGAAATGCTTTGTGTATTTAGACCTGAAACAAATATTACAGACTATTGTTTATAAGTATATTCTGAGTTTGTTGGGGTATATTTGATGCCCCTGTAAATAAATAAACTAGACTTCCAAAAGGGACGATACAATGGAAAACTCCCAGCGGTGACCATTTTTACGAGGCCTTTCCAAAATAGTTAACCTCCGCATTTTTCAGAATACACAAAATCCTTTTTAGCGGGAGACAAGATGCATGTACAAGAAAGTTAACCGTTCCAAGCTAATAAAACCTGTTGTGGAAATGGAAACTAGTTCAGATAATTAGGGGCTTATTCTACGTCTGCCTAAGTGGAAGTTCACAACGTTTTTAACTGAAAACCCCTATAGCATTATCTTTAAGCCATACGGACACTTCCGCAGACATACTATAGACTGTCTTATCTGAAATCTTATCTGAAATTCTGCCCAAGTTTTGTTTTTGCCGGCTCATAGTCGAGAGGACCATTAATAAAAAATCGTTGGTCAGAGCACATTTATTGTTGGAGTTTGCTGTACGACCCTTTAGCGAGCAAATGAGTTCAATCGAAGAGCAGCAGAGAGAGGATAGAGGTATCTACCAAGGGCAGGCAAAGTACTCAGGGAGTAACTGGCACTTCTGCCATCTCCACAGACCTGAGCGCTTTGCAATGAATTAAGCGGTCAGGGAAAAAATTGAATATAAAGGCAATCTGTACAAAACATTGGACCAAGAACACTAGAAGTGGAAACGCACAGCAGCCAACCCCAGCAATTAAGGGCACAGAGCCTTTTTTCGAACGCCAGAGGTTTGTAACATGTTGTTGCATTGGGGGACTGTGCTGTAGGTTTAACTAGTCTTTGGTTTTTGAGATAAAATTAGCCCTATTCAGCTGCAATTATTTGGAGTCTCCGGCGGCTTCCATGCTGTGTAACCTTGTAGATCTTGGCTGTGCAGACTGAGAATCTAGTGAGACGAAAGCATGCAGCCCCCCCTGCCGCTCCTCACATCCAGAGCTGCGTGCTGCCACAATGCTGCTCTTCCTTCCCAGCACTGGATCACGGCTTTCTGTTTTCTGACCCAGCACAGTTTAGGCCACATTTGCCGACTCACGCTTTAAGGCTTTGGCCTGCGCCCTGCATTTGAAAGGAAAAGCATGACCAAAATAAAAGGGGATGACAGTGCACTATACAACAAACCATGGGAATCATTACATAACACATTTATTTTACAGGCCAAGCTTTCAGAAAGGTAAAACATTGGAGTATTAATGGCCTAGGAAATTGAACCAATGGCAGCTGCTAACATTAAAATAAATACATTAAATAAAAATAAATGAACAAATGCATTACTTTCTTTATACTTTGAAGCTTCCGTGTAGATGACAGAATTGTGCTGCTGGGAATCCATTCGAGCCACGGATTCATTCATGCCTTCATCCAATATTATTGTAGTCCCAAGGTGTCTTGTAGAAGTTATTATTATGTAACCCTCCCTGCCCGGCTTCTAGGGAGATTACATCGGGTGTACTGTGTGTTTAGCCGCACAGTATGAGTGAGGCTGCGTCCAGGGTGAATCCAGCCGGGCGGAGGCGCGCTGGGGCTGAGGGAAAGCGGGTGCTTTCCCTGGCCTTAGACCGCGCGCCGTCCGGGGGCGTGTGAGGGGGGGGGGGGGGGCTGTGACGTCACGGAGCTGGTTCGCCCTCATTGGGCGAACCGCTCACGTGACCGGCCTGTCTCGTCGGCAAGCGGGGGAATTTTAAATTCCCCCAAGACCTGCGCTTCCACAAGCACGCGGAAGCGCAGGTGAGCCCCTACTAAAGCCGCTGTAATTGCGACTGTAGGGGCTCAGTGCTGAGCGGGAGCGCGCGTCAGCACGCTTCCGCTAGCACGCAGCAAACATGTCCGGGCCTAACCCTGACTCAGAGCGCTGAATTCAGGCGGCTGAGCGATGGGGCAGCAAGAATGGGACAGTGTGGAAGCCAGGAAAGTTTGTAGTACAACAGTCTTGTATACGTGTCCCCAGCACCGCACACGCACACAGGACAATGCTGTACGGGGTTTATAACATGAATACAGGGCATCCATTAGTGCTCACTCTTAACACATCAAATGGAGGTGCGTTGCCTTAGTTGCTTTACTTGTGTGGGACCCGGCCCCCTTTGTTGCTTCGGGATCGTTATCGGTATTATCCCGGTTACACTGGGCCCATACGGGAATCCTGGTTGGTCCTTTACAAGTGACCACATTACCTTTGGCCTGTTTGGGAACTGCCACTTCCATACAGACTGAGGATTATTAATGCGGATCCGCGGTTAGAGCCGATCCTCCGACACCCGGGAGCCCTATTTCCTGATGCCCTCTGTGCGTGCAGCTATCCTATCTTGTAGATATTTTGGACTCAATAAGCCTTATTCTGGGATCCTAACTTAGAGGGGCACTGTCCCTATCTACGACATAATAAAGCAGGGGGGCCTGGTCTGTGCTAGTACTTTATGAACATCCCTCCCCAAGGCTCCTCTCGTCCTCTTGTCTTGTGTTACAGTCAACTTCAAAATACAGTCCAAACCATAAACACAGTGCTATTGTGACTGAGCATAACTAATATGCATGTATGAAATGACAGCATAAAGAATAGAGCAGACACTTTCCACTTGCTGCACAAGGTTTATGCTTAATGCCATTTCCCAGCTTCTCTTACATAGCCACCGTGTACCGAAGTCTTCTAACACGTCTCTCTTATTAAAGACGTCCTCTGGTTTTATGATGACACCTCATTTTTATGGATTTTTTTATGCAGTAAATAGTTAGATTCACACCAGCCGGTGATGAGAAAGATGAGCTGCAAATGAGATCATTAAGAAAACTGTATAAATGGTAATGATGTTTATTAAATCACAAGATTTTCCTGCATCTCATTTTGTCAAACTGGAACGAGTTTTTTGAAGCTGCAGTATTATGGATATGATGAGTATGTTGTAACTTTGTTTCATTTGTCCTCAGAGGTAAAATTCCCTTTAGCTGCCCCAAATAAGTCCTTTAAATTGCCTTTAACCCTTTCACTGCCAGATATGCCTAAAACTCATTCTCCCCCCCCCCCCCCCCTTCTCTGTTATTTACGAGACTGATACTGGTCCTAACAAAAGCAATTACTCTAATCTGGCAGTGAAAGTTTGCAAGGCCATTAAACACTCGTTAAGTTATTAGTCATTAAAGGTGCAATTCTTCCTTTCTAAGAACATTTACTTCCCTGTACTTTAAAAGGCTTCCCTCCCTTATTACTGCAAATCCCTTCTAAACATCACTCTGCCTTTTGTAATGGAAAATTCCGCTAAAAATCCCCTTCTGCTTTGAACAGAATAACATGGCAGCTACAATTAGGTGAAGCTTTAATTCCAGCTTGATGTCATTGCCCTCAATTGGGAGGCAGAGCCAATAAACAGTGAATATGAGTCAAGTAAAGGATTCTGGGAGTGGAAGTAGGAACCATGCTATCCTATTAGAGAAAAACAATGCCAATACATTTCCAAAGGCGTCCCCTTCCCACCTCATGAAGTAGTACCTGAGAAGTCTGTTCCCTTTTTTAGTTCCCTATTCCCTCCCTTACTACACTCCCCCCACTCCCCTTTTTTTTCCCTTTATCGTCCAAATAAACCACAACATCACCATGTTTGGGTAAACTGGCTACAACATTTCTTTTAGCAAGAATGTTAACAATCAACCAAAACCGGTCCTGGTAGCATCCACATGCGCATATTACCTTATGCCTTTCTGGCTCATTGGCACCTCCCCCACTACCATCTACCAGTTAACAACCACCTACTGGCACCTGGCCAGTAACCAAACCCCCCAATACTGCCATACCCCAGCGATGCACACCCTGCTTCCCCTCTCTCCACCCCCCCCCCCCCCCCGTTGTTACAATTTCAAAATACTTTTGTTCTCTTACCTCCCCCAACGGCAGAACCTCCCAATTACCCGAGTCCTTGTCTCCCCATCTTCACCGCTTATCCTACCCAACTCTTGCATTACCTTGCCCTGTAGGGAGTGTGGGTTCTCTCTAACTGCCACTTTTCACCTTATTCCATTCCCCCAAACTCAGAAGCCCCCTCCTTCTTTTACTAGCCCACCAACCATCTCTCTCCCTCGCTATTCAAGTATTGCTATGGGAACCACCACGGCCTGTCCCCATCCTGTCATGCAGTCTTTCCGCATGTCTGTGGGTAAACCTTCCAGGGCTCCAAGGGTTAACTTTCCTGCAAATCTCTTCTATGCTTTGAGTCTCCCTTAACCAGCCCCAAATGAGCAGATTTTGAGACCTTTTTGGAAAGGATTGCGTCTTTTAAAACTGTAAACAACGTGCGCTGGGGACCCCTGTATATATTACTGACTTGCTTGGGGGTTAGAGGTTACCCCTTGTTCCCTTGCACCATATCATTTACTTTCCATACGGATTTGGTTGTGGAGTGCTACCTAGCACACATACTTTGTGTTATTTGATGTATACTCCTATATCAGTGGGACTGATGCGGTTCCTTGATCATATGAGTCACATACATACATCTGCTGTAAGGAATAAGGATTCCACACAACAATTATAGTTACTTAGTATCACTCATCTTCATCAAGAACAGCAGTGCTAGCATCTTCTCTAGGGCATTGAATTGCATAATTAGGGTTAATCACACTAAACATCCAGTATTTGCATTTCAGGCAGCTTCTACCTGCTTTACAAACTCAATTTCTATGAACAGGCAAAGTTAATAAAGACAGCTCTCACATTGCTACAGCAAAGACCATTAACTTTTGGTCTTAAAAGTGATTTTACAAACCTTAATTGTATGTTCCAATCACGTACTCGCTATTGAACAGGACTGTCTGAGTACACACTTGTGTTTTTACACAATTTGAATTTCGGGAAACAGCACAGTAAATATTGATTCACAGTGTTTGGAATGAAGTCAAATTCATTAAAGAGTAAGCAGCTGAGCGAACATCAAAGCATACGACCCCTGGGACACTGCCAGAGTAAGGGCTAGATGATCTTGGTAAAACTGATAAGATTTCTTTACAACGTTGATAATGATAGTGATAAAATAAAACACTGTTTTATATACGGTAGCTGGTGAAGGAACAATATGTTTTTCTAAGGCAATTACAGCAAGAATACTTCCAAGCTAGAACAATCGTATCATAATTAGATTGTAAGCTCTTGGGGGCAAGTACTCCGTTTCCAAATGTTGCTAATTCCTTTTAAGTCTCATATTACTTTGTTATGTGTATTACTGCTATGAGACGCTATGTACATGAATGGCGCTATAGAAATAAAGACACACCTACAATATAACGAATATTCCATTACTGTGAGAAAAACAAGTGACCAAGTGAAGCAAAGCTCGAGTAATCTTAGAAGTAGGATAACATTGCATCGGTAACTTAATGAATTTCCCAGTCTGTGTTCATTGAAAATAAAAGACCTTGTAATGTTATGAAACAGTCAACCACAAAATTGAGTACTATTAGGAAGGTGATCCTCCCTTTGATCCTACGGTATAGCAAGTGCTAACATGATCATATTCATAAAGAGAACCCATCAGCGAGCCACTTTTCAAGCCATTGATACATTTCGAAATGTTTCGTAAGGGAACATTCTCATAGATTTAGACAAAACCTTCGCCAATCTTAAAAGCAGCAGTGCAAGAGCAAGATCAGTTCTGTCAGCTGCATAGCTTGGGAAATCAAATTTAAGGTTCACAGCGAATATTTATAATCTGTTAGTTCTAGCAGTAGCGTTTTGCTGCTAGCTAGTGTGGGATGTATTTGTGGTTTATCCAGCAGAGGATGTCTATAAATACATTCTGATTTTGGGACATACAAATACTGTACATAGAGAACTGTAAAAAAAAAAAGCAAACAAAAATAAAACATTAAAGAAAGAAATATACTGAGAAATTAGTTATCACTTTGGATCGTGTCTTGGTGCCTAGTAAGCAGCTGATCATATTTCAAAAGCGCCGCATGTGCTCTCTACTAACCACATTTGGCAGTATTTCCTGAAAGGAGCTATTAAGGCTGAAGGTGCACTGGGACCGAGCTTCCCTTTTACCTTCCAGGCTCTGGTTTCTCTTAGTCATGGCTAAGTGCAGAAATGTTAAAGTTACTGTTTGAAAGTGAGGTACTACAATTACAGTTCACCAAGTCCAATTCCTTACGTGGCCTTCTTCCAATATACTGTAGGAGGTCAAACTGTTTTGTTTCCTGTTACATTTTGCTTCTGTGTGTGGTTCATTTATACAGAGTAAAGAAGGAAGTGGGCACTTTGGATTTTTGCTTTGAATCTTTTATTTTGTCATATTGTTGTTCCGACGTTTGGGCCGTGAATGCAGCCTTTCTTAAGGACTTGACTTTAGAAACTCTGTATATACAGCCCAAGCGTTGGAATAACATTATGACAAAATAAAAGATTCAAAGCTTAAAGTGCCCAGTCCCTCCTTTACTTGGATATCCAGTTACAACACCAAGGACAGCAGCAGGTCTACCCTGGCAAATAGGAACACCGCTTACTATGTAAACTACCTCCACTCATATTACTTAAGTAGTGAGTGCTACAATATCTCCATTCTTTATGGCAATCATTTATATAAAGAGCACAACAAACTGCCTAAAATGTACCCCGTCTCTACCGAAAATGTACACCACCATGGTACCCCTCCACTGCCAATGGGGTCAGGAAGCATCTCATATATATATATATATATATATATATATATATATATATATATATATATATATATATATATATATATATATATATAGTGCAGAATAAATGAGTTCTTCAGTATTCGGTGATACCTTTTTTATTTGGACTAACAAATTATGTCATAGGACAAGCTTTCGAGAGTTATCCTGTCTTCTTCAGGTCAAGCAATACTGATATACAAAGGGTTCAATGGCTAAAACAGTGTGGAGAGAGGAAAAAAAAACAAAAAAAAAAACAACAGATATTTACTGTAGATAAGGTAGGGACCTGTCTGTGGGTGGGTTTGCTGGCTATGCATCTTAACCCTGGCTGTCCTCAAAGCTGAGACCATGCAGCAAGCTTAAGCCTATAGGCAACCATGTTAAAAATGGTTTTGAAGCAAAAAGTGGCACTGTGTGCTCATTTGCATGTCATTTCCCAGAATCCCTTGCTGCAGTGGAAGTGCTGTGTGTTGGGTGATAATGGTGAAAGGCGGGGTTGCAGACCTGTCTAAGACATGCAAATGAGCATACAGTAATATTTCCATTTGCTATATGCTTTACTGTGGAGGGTTTTTATCACTTTTTTTACCCACCATAACTTAACTAAGTGTATATGTATATAGTTAAAGGTGTACATATTGATATTTCCATCAGTGGCCATATTAAGGAACTCACAACCATCCCAAATGCTTTTCCACAAAGGTGGGCTTCTATTCCACATACAGCCGTCACCTCTTCTTCCCAGTGGAATAGGAGGTCCGAAGAAACTCAGACACAGCTGGATTGTTCAGGCCAAGGTCATGGCTAGATTATGATCCTCGCAATAAGCAGAAATATCACTGACCATGAGAGGTCATAGGGCAGATTTAACTAACGAGCTCATTTTACTAACACTCTCCAGTGAATAATTAAGTGAATGCTAAACCAAAACATGGACCATCATATTTCTATGAAAGCCACAGCAATGACAGATCAGCCAAAAACTAAAAGGGGTTTAAAAGACAAATTAGGTTCCAAACCACACAGGTCTGAAGAGGGAATCGTAAAGGGCAGCAAATATATTCTAGTACTTTGTTGGCTGAAAGTAAGTAATGATTGGCATCAGACTATTTAATAGTCTTCTCTTTATCTGTACAATTTTATTTGTTAACCTGCAGAGTAATAGCACAAAAAACTAATGGTGGTGCTCCATAAACTCTTAAGTGAATGTGTAACTCGGTGATAATAAAGTGAGCTCAAAACATAGTAGGTGATTAAAGGGATAAAAAAAAGTGACAATAAGTGAATATACTGTATGTAAGCCTCTACTCGGCCTTTCTTAAGACTGTTACACAAATCTTCCCAAAACAATAGATTCCAAAAAATCAGGGGAGCAGTGGCTGCACCAAATGACAAAAATAGAAAACTACATAGAGCAGTATAGTACTGATATCAGTGAAAGAAATGACAGTAGTGTTTCCAAGTTCCTACTCACACTTTGGACGTCAAATGAAGCATTTCCATAACTGTGGCAATGGTGTAAAGATGTGGGGTAATCCGATGTGCTCCGAAGAAAAGAAAAACAGCAATAGTGTAGATCGAAAAACAAATACTTTACTCTCACGTAGACCCCTAGATTCAAGGCTTACATCAAGGTTGAAAAATACAGGCAGTGAGAATGATACCCCAAGAGCCGGGTATGCTGCAGTCTCACCACTCGCTCTGGCTGCATCAATCGCGTTCGCGCGCTCCCGCGTCCCGTTATATCACTTCTGGTTCCGGTTCATGCTGTCCAGCGGGGGGAGCTTGAAGCTGCTTGTAAGAGATGTGTGCAAAATGGAGACCGATTAGGGTGAAATTAAATCACGGCTTTATTGCTCCTCTTCCTTTAACAAGGCAAAACATTCAAAATAAACAAAATAAAGGCCTAGTCTGCTTTGGAGAATATCTAAACCTTTACTCCAGCCCTCTCTAACTGGGTGGCTAGCTAAGCTAGTTACCACCCCAAACATATATATATATATATATATATATATATATATATATACAATAATCAAAAAATAAATAGATGATACCGTTCTGTGGCTAACGAAATGCTTTTATTTGTGCGAGCTTTCGAGATACACTGATCTCTTCTTCCGGCGATGTTACAATGAATGAAGCAAAAGGTATACTTAAAAACAGTGTCTCTTGGAATGTTATCTGTGCTGTTCCTTCCCCCGGTGTGGATGTGTTTTATGGCTAGAGGTGTCAAAAGGTTACTGTGAAAGCAAGTGAAGAAAGAGTGTGTATGTGTATCAGTGTGAATAAAAATGAATGGAGAGCCCACAGTATATACAGTGCTTTACACAAGGTGTGTGTGGAGTGGGAGTGGATATAAATGGTGTGGGTGGGTGTGAAAATGTGAGAGTTTGTAGCACAACTAAAAGTGTGTGTGGATACTAAGTGGTCCCTATTGGTGTATAGGGATGGAAAAACAAGGAGTAATAGTATGTGTGAGAGACAGCTGTGTGTGCATACATATAGCACAGTATGTACAGACATGGCCTTTAGCGCTCATGGGACGAGAGTTCCCTAGTGTCAGTAATGACTCAAGTCATTAGGCCACTTAGCAGTGGCCTAAACAGAGATCGAAATTTTATGAGTCATTACTGACACTAGTGAACTCTCGTCCCATGAGCGCTAAAGGCCATGTCTGTACATACTGTGCTATATGTATGCACACACAGCTGTCTCTCACACACAGGTCAGCCCAGTTGTGGGCTTAGGAAAATCTCTGCCGTCTTCCTTCTCCTTATGTCAGCCCAAATGTGAGCTAAGGAATCTCTCTCCTGTGTCTCACATGAGGCTTTTAACAGAGCTCTCATTAGTCCAGGGGGAGACTAGTTAATTGAGTGGCTGCAATTACTATCTCTCTGCTGGATTCTCAGAGCTCTGAGGCTGCTTTATTTAAACAGGGATATGTCACTGTTAAATATCTATATATCGCTTGAAAAAGGGTAATTTAGTTAACCCTTTGGCCAAAGCGTATAAGCCTGCGAGCCACATATTTCACTGTATTTTTGTCACATTGGATGTTGCTCTGGACTTCTTTGTTTCATTTAGCCACGCCCCGTAGCACTCCTTTTGACACTTATATACATATATATATATTTTTTGTGGTAAATTTGGGGGGTTTCATAGAGCTTGCTGGGTATCTGTGTATTTATTAACTTTGTCCAGCTGATCTCAGCTGTTTTGGAAGTTAGTGGCTCCTCACTCCCAGGGTTTAAGCTCGTCCCTCCCCACTTTCCAAGTATGCAGATTTTCTTTTCATGTAGCTGGTTGTGACAGGTTCAATGCCAGGGCCATTCTTCCTCTAATTATAGAGGTAAATAAGAATTTTAATCAGTTAGTGTTAAGACCTGCGAATTGGTCATGCCTTAATGTGGCTCGCAGGATGATATGCTTTGGCCAAAGTGTTAACTAAATGACCCTTTTTCAAGAGAGATATAGGTATTTCACTGTGTATTTTTGTCACATTGGATGTTGCTCTGGACTTCTTTGTTTCTTGTTAATACATGTAGCACTCCTTTTGACACATATATATATATATATATATATATATTTTTTGTGGTAAATTTGGGGGTTTCATAGAGCTTGCTGGGTATCTCTGTGTTTATATGTCACTGTTACACTGCTGATCTCCAGATCCTGGGCATTCACCGATGGACTCCAAACACTCAACGCGTTTCGCTAGAACCGCTTCGTCAGGAGTACTGCTGGCGTATACTGAATACTCCTGATGAAGCAGTTCTTGCGAAACGCATTGAGAGTTTGGAGTCCATCGGTAAATGCCCAGGATCTAGAGATCAGAAGCTTCAATCTATCCCCGCCGGACAGGAAGAACTGGAACCGGAAGTGACGTAACAGGACGGGGGAGCGCGCGAACACGGACGCGATTGATGCAGCCAGAGCGAGTGATGAGACTGCAGCATACCTGGCTCTTGGGGTATCATTCTCACTGCCTGTATTATTCAACCTTGATGTAAGCCTTGAATCTAGGGGTCTACGTGAGAGTAAAGTGTTTGCTTTTCGATCTTCTCTGTTGCTGTTTTCTTTTCTTTGGAGCACATCGGATTACCCCACATCTTTACACCATTGCCACAGTTTTGGAAATGCTTCATTTGATGTCCAAAGTGTGAGTAGGAACTTGGGAACACTACTGTCATATGCTTTTTTTTTTTTAAGGGGAAATAAATCTAGACATACGGTACTTTACACATGGCATAAGGGCAACCATTTTGGTATTATGCTTAAACCCCATCTGAGACCCAATTGGGCTGCCATGATTTGTCTCCTGCTGAATGCCCACTATGGTAAACAAAGCATCGTTTCTATGGTGACCTAATTCCGCAGCACTGAAAGATTGTCTGAGTTCTAATCTAATGGATAGCTGCTCAATACTGTGAAACAGTATTGTCTATAAAGCTGAAACCTTCTGAAAGACATCTTTGAAGGATCATAATTCTGTTCATTTCAGCTTCGGTATTTTCATGATGTGTATTTGTGTGTCTATTTAAACTAAATCTGCTGGGGTTTTTATCTCAGAAAACATTACATGTGGTACAAAAATAAAATAAAAAAACAGCAAGGCATTCACAATGCAGAAATACCACAGAACATTTTCCATCAAAGGAAGATATTTCTGTGTTTGTGCAGTTTTAACAATTTACCATATGACCATATCCTCACACCTTTTCCACTGTCCAGATGTTTTGATACACATGGCAAATAGTGAGGGTTCTTTCTGCTCCACATGCAGCTTTACTGATTTAAAGTCCAGATGTTTAAGTTAGGCCAAAGCATCACACAACACAACACTTCCATCTTTAAACATATAAAGCAATTTACTTTTAAATCTAGCCAAAACTGATGAAACATAGTTATACTCAGCGTTTTGCTAAGCAATGGTTTTGCATTTGCATTAGTCATCATTCTTAGTAAATAAAACTGAAAACTCACATATGGTTTTTTTCAGAAATCTGAATATGATATGCAGCCTATTCTACAGATGCAGTTATAGGACATACTGAATGCGGGTATAGGACATACTGTATGCAGGTATAGGACATACTGTATGCAGGTATAAGACATACTGTATGCAGGTATAAGACATACTGTATGCAGGTATAGGACATACTGTATGCAGGTACAGGACATACTGCATGCAGTGCTGAATGTAGATTTTTATTCATACTGATACTCGCCCAGGCATTTAAAACTGGAGGGAACTGCGGTGTCTCTTCGGGGCTGCCGACAGCTTTCCTGGGGCCCAGGACTGAAGTTTTCACCGATGTCCCCTCCCCCCCCCCCCCCATGTCGGTGGCCTTGCGAGCCCCCCCTTCCTCACACACTCTTTCCCCGCGCTCTTCCTCTTCCCCTTTCTCACGCCTCCACATGCCCCTCTCTCACTCCCCCACATGCCCCCTCTCTTAGAGCCCTCCTCTCCTCACAGTCTCCCCCCCCACTATCACATAATGACCCTCCACTCACTCAATTCCACTCCCTCAATGCCCCCCTCCCCCAACTCATTCACCCTCTCCCCTGGCCACACACATACACACAATTCCCCCACCCACTCACACAATTACTATTCCACACAACCCCCCATACAATTCCTCCCCCACAATACCCACACATTTCCACCCACAACCATTAATTACCCTGCACAATACACACACAAAAATACCCCCCAACAATACACACATGAATACCCCCAATCAATACACACAATATAACACCCCCACAATATAATACCTCCCCCCCACAATACACACAATATAATACACCCCCCCCCAAACAAAATACAAACAATAATACACACACACACTTACCTCGTGGGAAGTTGTGCCCAGCTTCCAGTACGCACCGGCGGGAGAGGGAGGCCCACAGCAGCTGTAGAGAACTTGGGCCTGGAAGCCAGAAGCAGATGTTGGGCATGACCTCTGGCAGGGCCCAACTTCCAGCTCCGGCCGCCCCCCCCCCCCCCCTGCAGCCATCAGGCCCGGGACTGGCTCTCCCCCCTTCGCGGCCCTGCTTCTGATCAAAATGAACCTGTCGATCTCCCTTCTCTCTTCCTGCTCTCTCCATCTCATTACCTTCGTGTATCTCCCCAACAGAAGCCGGCTCCGTCAGTGACGTAGGATACCCTATATGGGCATTCCATATATGGGCATATCCATATTAGCGCATCCATGTCACTGACCAGAGCCGGCTTCTGTTGGGGAGATACGCAGAGGCAGTGAGGTGGAGAGAGAGGCAGTGAGGCACGGTGAGAGAGTCTTGGGAGAGAGGCAGGGAGAGAGACAGAGAGGCAGGGAAAGTGAGAGGAGAGAGTGACAGGTTAGTTTTAAATCCCCAATAATAATAATCCCCAATAATACATACCAGTACGCAATACCGGCACTTATTGTTTTACCGGTACTGCTAACCGGACCGTACCGGACTACTTTCACCACTAGACATATGCATTGATAGATGAAAATGTAGCATTTTAATATACACTCTACTAAAAGCAAAAGCATATGTTGAAGTTATTGGAGATGAACTATCAATACCTCTCTGTACCAATATAAATATAAGGGAGTGAGCTCTTCAGGGCAGGGACTCCCTTTCCTGAGAAGCGCAAAAACTCTATGGGAAAAGGCAAACAAGCCACATTGATATTTATTGAAAACACACAAAAGGTAATAAAAACCAAGAATAAATAATTGAAAGTCACTGTAATTGCATGTTCAGGTGGTGTGCACTGCGTTGCTATTGAACAACCAGGGCCCCTCTGCGTCCAGGGAGACCTGGGTGGGAGTTAAATTACAAAGGTAATGTATAGTTCCAAATTGAAGTGGTGAGCTCAAGGGTGTAGCGTCCACAGATTGAGCAAACAATGGATGGGACAAGGGTGGAGTGGGACCGTCAGTGAGCCCCTGTGTGATCAGCTCACCCAACCTTCAGACTGGTATGTAGAGACGGCTCCTCACACTCCTCATCTGAACTCCTTCCAGCTGGCCTCTTCTCCAAGGCTCGGACACGGAGCAGAGCAGCTACCCGCCTGCCGGGTTTCCGGGTATGACGTCACGGCCGGACGTGACGCACCGACCCTTCCCGGCTGGCAGCAAGAAACGCTCAATGATTCTCCAAGCAGCGAGCAGGTATTCCAAAGGCAATTACAGCGTCAGTTCCTCGGGCACTCCACACTCGAGAGCAGCACTGCAGTGAACAACCGGACAGCAAGACAGCATAAACAGAAGCACAGACCCCTTAGGCTCTTCCTCCTATGCGTTTCATTACTTCTGTGGCTTCATCAGGGATACCAAAGGGATGAATATGTGCAGTATATATACCCCCTGATAATAAAGGACTGATTGTCCCAATTAACTATTTGTTGTATCAACACAATATATTCACTGGGGCAGATAAACACATAAGCAAACAATGAAAAATGGTTCATGTCACAAGAACCTCAACAAAAAAACTAAAATACATGATTATACTGTACAAATTAAATAAATATATAAATATAAAGCTATATTTTAGAAAAAGTGCACACAGTTTATATCCACATACAGTAGAGGCAACTCTTATTCGAACAAAAACCAGTGGCAATTCCCCAAAAAACCCAGGAAACACCCAGGTACAGTCTGAATACATGCCTTAAACTTTCCTTAAACTAGCCCCAGCATTTCTGCATTGATTAATGGTATAGACATGTCACCCAAGCCAACTGAGTCACGGTAAGGGAAGTTAGAGAGGCCTCGTGTGGTCCCCCAGCATTTAATGTAAATGCCTTGGGGAAGAGCGCGGGGCTCCTGTAACCACCACGCCCCCCCAAAAAAAATCTTGCGCCCCACAGTTTGTGCACCCCTGCCTTACAGAATAAGGGCCTATGCATCTAACATGAATATAAACCATAGTGCAATGGTATCATGCAGACTTACTAATGTATTCCCATGATGTGTTATATTATTATTGCGTATTACTGCTATGATGCGTTGTGTACCGGGATGGAGCTATATCAATAATGATATACATATATACATACATTCCATGCTGGAAATGAATGGCCGTGTGTGCAGGTGGAATAGTGAAGATCTATGAAACCCTAATACAAAAGACTTCACATCTGAGAAAGATAGAGCAAATATTACTCCAAATTAGACATAGTAATATTCCATGGCAGTAGCACAAACATCTTTCCAGCTGCAGAGGAACACCTGTCAACCCCCTCAAATAATGATGGAATCACAGGCTTGTGTAGATTAAGTCCCTGGGCTCAGTAAACAAAGAATAACTTTCCCCAATGTCTCACCAGCCCAGAGAGGGTATAGTGTAAACCAGAAGACTCACAGTATCTCTGGAATGCAGTTTCATTCCTTATTTATGTATTAGAAGAGACATGCAAGGTCTAACCAAAGAGATAACGCAACGTCTGTCAACTGTCCAGTTTGAATGACCTAATATTTATTACTTTCATTAATACATTTTGAACAGTAAAAGCCAACTTTATATATTGTTTCTACATTCTGTCAATATTAAATGCAATGGTACAGAGTATATACATAATGGATTCCTTTGAAATGTAATGTGGGGTACTTTGGAAATCAGCATTGCTAAGGGCATAATGCAACAGAGTAACTTGTGGGATCTGTATGGATAATATATTAAATGCAATATACAGCACAATACATGGTGGGTCAATGGTCGGAAGAGACCAAACCGAGAAGGAAATACTAAGTATTCATCAGTAAAGAGCTTTACAGAATTTCAAAGCATATCATTACAATGGGAGTGGACTTATTTATTTTGCATCCGGCATGCACAAAACAGCAGAAACACATTGAAGAGTAACAATGACTCAATGGGCCTGGTGTCGCTGCTCCTACAAATCCATACAATGGACAGGTGGCATAACATGAGCATTTTATATGTTATACTGTGTGGATCTGGTGTAAGGACATTTGGAGGGAGGGGAGGAGCTGACATCAGGCACTTTAAGGATACAATGTTCATAGCCATGAAATATAGAAGGAAAACTCTGATCTTCTTAGATGGGGGCGGACGTGATGTGGCAAAGAACTTATATTTAGGTTGGACGTGTAATGGCTTGAATGATGGATGGGAATGGCTTACACTAGGTCTTACCTGCCGTTTAGTGAGTAAAATCACTAAAAGCCGAGCAAGCTACTGCTTGCCTACAGCAATGAGATTCCACAACACGTATAATATATCTCGAGAGTTCAGCGCAGGCTCCAAAACATCGCGTCGCTGCTAGTCCGCATGCATCAGAATCGCACCACAAGAACAAGCAGTATAAGCTGTATAATAGCCTGCAATGTCCTGCCTGCCCTGCCCCGTAACCCTGTGCAGCAGAAAGGAACGCCGACATAAAGTCACTATTAGTGCAGCAGCTGGAACGCAGGGGATAGATTGCTGCAGTGCAGTGCTGGAACGCAGGGGATAGAGTGCTGCAGTGCAGTGCTGGAACACAGGGGATAGAGTGCTGCAGTGCAGTGCTGGAACGCAGGGGATAGAGTGCTGCAGTGCAGTGCTGGAACGCAGGGGATAGAGTGCTGCAGTGCAGTGCTGGAACGCAGGGGATAGAGTGCTGCAGTGCAGTGCTGGAACGCAGGGGATAGAGTGCTGCAGTGCAGTGCTGGGAATTGTGGGAGGTCCACTGACTAGAAATAAAACTTTCAAACAGTAATTAGAGTCTGTCTTTTACCTAAAACACAGAGATATTCAGAGCCTCTGAATTCCTCTTTTGCATATTTTACAGCAACAGAAATCAATGTCATTGTAAAAATTCACAATATTTTCTACAGCCCTGTGTGTTTTTTTTATTAGTATAATATAATATTTTTATAGCCGTGTACCAGTGGTGGAAGTGTGATGGTACTTTGGTACTACTTAGACATACCTAATCTGAGCTGAAACCCCCCAGTCCCACAGCAATCATTTATCTATGTATTTCACTGTATTTCAACGGGAGCGCTACTGGGAAATTGACCTCAAATATACAGGCGCAACTGCCGGTTCTGAGCCAGAGAGATGGTTGTCATTTTGGCACGTGGAGCGTCTCAGAACCGGCAGTTTCATCTGTAAATCAGGAAACAAAGAAGCCGCAATCTGAGAGATTATTTGATCCCTTTCTATAAATGTACTTCTCATAACTATGGGGCATTTCATTCGATCTTTTGGCCAAAACATGTTAAGCTGCAACAGGGCCGCAGATAGATTTTTGGGGGCCTAGGGCAAGAGCTTCACCCGTACGTAACAAGTATGTACTATATATTTAATAAGAAAATGAAACCTTAAAGATTTAATCCTACTTAACAACATATATTGGAGTTGCAATGAAACAAAATCACTTAGCCATGTAACACCTTTACCTGCCAACTAACTCCAACTGCAGTGGCGTAATGATCCAGACTGGCGGCTCTTCATAGAAAACTCATAGTGATGGTGCTGTTCTATCACAGCAGACAGCATGCAGGATAAAGGGCGGTAACCCAAATATGAAGCGCCAACATTAGACAGGAGCGTTGCACGGTGTCGCACATCTCCAATGAACAAGGAGAGGACAGCAGGGGTATCAAAAAGATCCGTAGGGGAATATTCTCGTATCTGCAAAGTGTGTCAAACCGGTCCCAAAGAGCCCTTTCTAATGGGATTAGCATGCTGTGCTATTCTGTAAACCCTTGTCACATGTCCAATCTGTGTCTACATGGCTTTTTTTTTAGAAGTGAGCTCAATCTGGCTCTGAAAATCTGATCGATTTGTCAAAAAAAACCTCCAACTGGCTTTTTTAAATTTATTTATTTTTAACAAAAACTGCAAACCGCTTCTAAAAAAATCAATTTTTTTTCAGGCCACGGCAAACGGGGTGGGGGGGGGGGCGAGATTTGTACTGAAAGTTAAGTCCAGAGCCTGAAATATGCGTTTGACTGAGAGAGCAGAACCCATAAGTCAGGGGATGGAGCTAGCACCACCTCAGGTCATTCTACTTCTATGGCTGGAGCCATGGCGCCTTCGCCCGTGCTGAGGCGTGTGGAAGCTGGTCAGTGAGCGGGAACTTACCTGGCCATGGTGGGCAGGCTGTGGGGGGCGTGCCAGTGACATCACAGAGCTGGTTTGCGGACCGCTCACGTGACCGGCCTGTCGCGTCAAGAAATCAGTTTGAACTGATTTCTTGCGCAACGCGCGCCCACTCCCGCTTCCGTGCGCACGCGCCCGCACGCCACATGGACGCGAACACTGCCTTAAGGCAGTCTGTTCGCTCAGCGTGCGGACGCCTCCACACGGTCTGCGGTACCATGGCCCCAGCCTAAAGCAGGTACAATCCGGGCGGTTTGGCTGAGAAACCTGTGCGGTTTGTCACTTTTTATAGACGCGGTTTAGAAGATGCGATTTGCAATAGAGAATAGGGTTATTTCTCACCGTTCATTCCGCTGCTTCTGAACATGTCACACCGTGCGGTTTGGCAATGACAACTTCGGAGCTCCGAGAATAAGCCCCAGTGTCTTTATTTAATGCATCATCTATACCAGTGGTTCCCAATCTGTGCGCCGAGGCACCCTGGTGCGCCGTGGCTTGCCTAGAGGGGCGCCGTGATTATCCCTCCCCACCATCCCTCCGATTATCCTCCCCACCATCCCTCCGATTATCCTCCCCACCATCCCTCCGATTATCCCTCCCCACCATCCCTCCGATTATCCTCCCCACCATCCCTCCGATTATCCTCCCCACCATCCCTCCGATTATCCCTCCCCACCATCCCTCCGATTATCCTCCCCACCATCCCTCCGATTATCCTCCCCACCATCCCTCCGATTATCCTCCCCACCATCCCTCCGATTATCCCTCCCCACCATCCCTCCGATTATCCTCCCCACCATCCCTCCGATTATCCTCCCCACCATCCCTCCGATTATCCCTCCCCATCATCCCTCCGATTATCCTCCCCACCATCCCTCCGATTATCCTCCCCACCATCCCTCCGATTATCCTCCCCACCATCCCTCCGATTATCCCTCCCCACCATCCCTCCGATTATCCTCCCCACCATCCCTCCGATTATCCTCCCCACCATCCCTCCGATTATCCCTCCCCACCATCCCTCCGATTATCCTCCCCACCATCCCTCCGATTATCCCTCCCCACCATCCCTCCGATTATCCTCCCCACCATCCCTCCGATTATCCTCCCCACCATCCCTCCGATTATCCCTCCCCACCATCCCTCCGATTATCCCTCCCCACCATCCCTCCGATTATCCCTCCCCACCATCCCTCCTTAATGCTGGCCGGGCCGCAGGGGATTGGCTGCAGGTCAGAGGAAGCCGGGGGCGGGGCTTCCGCTTTGTGCAGAGCACACAGTGAGTGTGTGTGTCTGCCTTCCCACTCCTGGATCCTCTGTCTGCTGTTGGCTGCGCGGTGTCCCGTCCCCTTCTGCCCCGGGTGATAGGAGAAGGTAGCGGGGGTGCTGGGGGGGAGTTGTACATTTGCCTGTCCTGGCAGTGGGTGCAGGGGGAGGCGGGGAGCCGCCTGCATGGATCTCCTGCCTTTCCTGCCTTTGTTCCCCCCCCCCCAGTCACTCACATCCATCGCTGCCTCTGCTCTCCACTACTCTCCACTGTATGTGTATCAGTGTGTGTATCTGTGTGTGTGTATCTGTGTGTGTGTATCAGTGACTGTGTGTGTGTATCAATGACTGTGTGTGTGTATCAGTGACTGTGTGCAGGGGGAGGCGGGGATCAGCCTGCATGGATCTCCTGCCTTTCCTCCCTCCCCCCCCCAGTCACTCACATCCGTCGCTGCCTCTGCTCTCCACTGCTCTCCACTGTGTGTGTGTGTGTGTGTGTGTGTGTGTATCAGTGATGGTGTGTGTGTATCAGTGTCTGTGTATGTGTATGTGTGTATCAGTGAGAGCCTGGGAGAGTGTGGGCCAGAGTGTGTGAGAGTGTGTGAGAGTGTGTGAGAGTCTGGGAGAGTGTGTGTCTGAGAGTGTGGGAGAGTCTGGGAGAGTGTGTATCTGAGAGTGTGGGAGAGTCTGGGAAAGTGTGTGTCTGAGAGTGTGGGAGAGTCTGGGAGAGTGTGTGTCTGAGAGTGTGGGAGAGTGTGTGTCTGAGAGTGTGGGAGAGAGTGTGTCTGAGAGAGTGAGAGTGAGTGTGTCTGAGAGAGTGTGTGTCTGAGTGAGAGAGAGAGTGTGTCAGAGTGAGAGTATGTGTCTGAGAGAGTGAAAGAGAGAGTATGTGTCTGAGAGAGAGAATGAGAGTGTGTCAGAGAGTGAGAGAGAGTGTGTCTGAGAGAGTGAGTGTGTATCTGAGAGAGTGAGAGAGAGTGTGTCTGAGAGAGTGAGAGTCTGAGAGAGTGAGAGAGAGAATGTGTGAGAGAGTGAGTGCATGTGAGAGAGAGCGAGAGAGAGTGTGTCTGAGAGTGAGTGTGTGTCTGAGAGATTGAGTGTGTGTCTGAGAGAGTGTGTGTCTGAGAGAGTGTGTGTCTGAGAGTGAGAGAGTGTGTGTCTGAGAGAGTGAAAGAGTGAGTGAGAGAGAGTGTGTCTGAGAGAGTGAGAGAGAGTGTCTGAGAGAGTGAGTGAGAGTGAGTGAGAGAGTGTGTCTGAGAGAGAGTGTGTATGAGAGTGAGTGAGAGTGTGTCTGAGAGAGTGAGTGTGTGTCTGAGAGAGAGTGTGTCTGAGAGAGAGAGAGTGTGTCTGAGAGAGTGAGAGAGTGTGTCTGAGAGAGTGAGAGAGTGTGTGTCTGAGGCCAGGGCCATGGTCAAAAAGACCGTGCTGACCCGTGCTGAGCCGTGCCACTTACCCCCATCATCTTTAGTTAGTGTGGCTTTAGATGGCTCTTCCGCACGCTTCCGCAGGCGTTGCGGAGGCGTCTGGAATTGCAGGAGACAGGAGAATTTAAATGTTGCCGCTGAGGGAAGCGGAGGGCCCGTCACGTGACTGCCAAAAGCCAATGGCAGTCCGTGACGTCGGCGCCGTGACGTGGTGCGCTAGCCCTGCCTCCCGACCCGCCTGCCGCCCAGCTCCCACATGGTTACACAAGCGCGCGCGCTGACGCTCATGCAGGGACACAAAAAAGGAGAGCATGAGCGTAAGAGCTGCCTAGCGCTCTTCTTTTCACCATGTCCGAGGCCTGAGAGAGACACCAACTGCGCACTGCAACTGTTAGGTATGTATATACAACTTTGTATTTACTTTGGGCGCCGTGGAAAAATCCTGATCGCCTTGGGGAGCCTTGAACCGAAAAAGTTTGGGAACCACTGATCTATACTATAATTCTAAGTTAGATTCCATCTGTTTGTTTGTTTGTATGTCTGAAGCATCAAAATCTCAGAAACAGCACCACATAGCACAACAAAACTTTCACTGTACATTCTGCTGCGGATTTGTAGGTCAATGCAGCAACTATTTTAAGCTTCCAATGTGACTCACATCCCAAATTATGGACATTCTAAGTTTCCCTCAGCTGTCCAGCAAATCTGCTAGAGCAGGAGCAGGGGGCGGGGGGGGGAGCTTACTAAGGGAGGGGGCGTGTCCTTGACTGGATCGGGGCTGTGTCTCTGTGTGTGTGTGTGATGTCAGATGTGCGGGGGGAGATGAGCCAGTGGGGGGGGGGAGGGAGGGGGTAGATGTGCCAGCGGGAGGGGGGAGATATACCAGCGGGGCGGGGGGGTGGGGGCGAGACATGTGCCGGCAGCAGGGGGAGACATACACACAGACAGACACACGCACATATACACACACACACAGACATACAGACAGAGACAAATCTCACCCCGCACTACATCCAGCAGCAGGGGGGGAGAGGGAGGGGACAGAAGGGGGGTCCTGGGAGATGTGCCGGCAGCAGGGGGGGGCGGGGGTGGCGGGGGTGGCGGGGACATGTATTTAATATTACATTCCCCGGGCGAAGCCAGGCACAAAAGCTATTCTTAAAATAAACAGAAGAAGCTTTCTTCATTCCTAGCTCTCTTACAGTAAATATAGCAACAGTCAAGCAAATAACAATACAAAGCAAATTCATAACCTCCAGTTAGTTGGCAAATATGCCCTATCTACCATTATATACAGTTTATGATTCAAAATTCCATTACACTAGGAGAAATCGACACAGCATGGTGTTACAATTGGATGATGCTCCATTTAGCAGCAAAGTTTACTGAAAAAGCAAGCATTTGTCTAACATTTAAAACAAAAATTATATATATATATATTTTTTTTTTCCAGTCTAAAAGGAGACCAATAGGCAGTTCCATAATGTTCCCATAATACTTTCACACAAGATTCTTTCTTTTTTTTGGGGGGGGGGGGAGGAGGGAAATGTGAACTACCGGAAAAAAAGAGAAAATGATTGCAGAAACATAAGATCAAAAGGAAAGACGTCATCTGTCATGTATAATTTCACAGATGTTTTTTAGCTTGCTTTAAGCTTTTGGAATCCTTGTCTTTTATATTGTACTCACCGAACATTCTAAAGCACATATGGCTCAAACTTTCAATGGATTTCTGGATGCGAAAAGCTCTTAATGTCAGCATTTTTGTTGACACATAAGCCTGAGGACAAATGATGGGACACTATATGGGAACAGTATTGAAGAACTACTTTGACTTTGCATAGTGGGATCTGGTTCTTACTGAGGACTAAGGGGCCCGGCATGTTGTTTTTTAAGACAGTAGCAGAACTGGGATTATTAGACACAGATTTGTGTTGTTTTGCCCAAACTGAGAGCCAAGAAGACATGAAATTGTTGTAGCCAAACACACAGTACAGTGAAAATCGTACAGAGCTACAGCTGAACTAAGCAGTGCCATGCCTGATCTCGTTGGGTTGCCATGACTGATATTTCTTAACAAAATCTATTGATTTAACCATTATACCTGAAAGTGACAATCTGCTGCATTCAGGGAGGTGGAATCTGATTCCTGTAGTGAATGAAAAGCTGTCTAATTCTGACCACGATCAACGGGGATGTCAGGAAAAAGCAGATCCCATATAAACATGCCAATCAATGGAATATAACCTGGGGCCGTTAGTGCATGGGAAGATTCTTGTCTAATCATCTCTGAGGTTAACAATAAGTAGATTTGTGCATTCACGCCATTCTTGAAATTTGTTTTCCAGTTGAACAAAAGAATAAGTGGGTTGCATCTCAAGTGGCTGATTTTACACACCAACAATAGTTCATCAGAGGTCTGTAATAGGTGGGGCTATGTAATAATGAATATATTAGCTTATAAGTAAACACCGGAGAGCCACTGAGAGATTGAATGAAAGCTCACAACATAATTGAAAAGAAAAGTGACTTAAGGAGCAAAACGAAGCAATATATATATATATATATATATATATATATATATATATATATATATATATATATACAGCTGAACATCGTTATAATGCGGTACTCGGGTCCACATAATGAGACCGCGTTATAACCAGGATTGCGTCAGGCAGAGAGCATGCTGGGAGATGTAGTCTTTGGATGTCAAAAGCCATAGGGGACAGGACAGACAACAAGAGCTCTATTTAAACAAAGCACACACACACACCACCCTCGCCCGAAGCTGATGAAGCAGGGAGAGAGCTGCAGATGTGGGTAAGTCCTCATGGAACCCCTGATCACGGTGGCCATTTTGTTTAAAACAAATTTTTTAAACGGGAGCCACGCTGAGACTACGTTATAAGCGAATCCGTGTTGTAGCGGATCGCGCTATAACGGGGTTGAGCTTTATATGTGTAGCCAGTGTTCGACAAATCTATACATTTGCACGCCCCGGGCGAGTGGATTTAACATCGTGGCGAGCTCCTATTGGCCCGAGCAGCACACGTGTGGTACTAGGTGGCGAGTAGATTTTTTTGTTCGGCGAGTAGATTTTTTGCTGATTTGTCGACCACTGTGTGAAGCCATGCAACCCCTGGCTACTAATTTCTCTGCCTAACACGTAAGCCCTGGTACCAGTACAGGCAGTGTTAGGGTTAAATCTGCCCTTGCTTTTGTAAGCAGCTCCCTTGAGTGACAGGGAGTGGCTTATGGCCTGGGTACGCCCATATGGGGCTGTGACCTGGAGCCCACAAAAAGGAGCTGCAGTTCCAAATTTGGTGTGTGTGTGGAAGTGTGGAGCCAGGGCTCTGGTTCACCTACCATCCCCTCCCTCAGGGGAGTGAGAGCATCTACCCCATACTCCACCAGGGTGTATGGGAGACAGGGATAGACCTTTGAGGCGTCAAGCCTTGGAGGTTGATTCCAGGGACCAAGAGAAGAGCAAGCTGTGAGGTGGCACCCAGCTGGGTTATGTAGGGTCCAGTGGGGGATAATCTCTCTTGCTGTCAGAGAGGAGAGTGTACGGATGTATGCTGTATATGTTGGTATGCCGTTGCTGTCCCATAAAGAATAAAGGCCAGTTACTTTTTATACGCCTGCCTGAGGCTGCAGTTCTTCAGGGATAGGGCGAGGGTGTTTTCCACGGGGGACTGCAACTATCTACAATAGGCCCTGTGGGAATGGAGGCGCTGGAACACCGAGAGAAGAACTAACCCAGCACCAAAAGCCTGTCCTGTCTATCCCCAGCAACATCGGCGGATGCTCAGGGCCTTCTGTGAACCTAACAGGTAGCACCAACCACAGGTAACAGCAGTGAATCTCCCTTAGGGTGGGGAACATGTGTTACATATGTAAAACCCTTCAAATAGGGAAAACAAAGCAATAGTAGGAATCCCCGCCTCTAAATAATTACTTCCATTAATGACGCAAACTGCTATACTTGCCATTAAAAAAAGGAATGTCCCCTTTCTTTTTACCATTGCAAAGTCCTTCTTCCTGCTGTTTTAAGCAACGTCACCATTTTAACGCTATCAGTAGCTAAAAGTTTGCCTGCCCAGGAAGTTGAAATAGCCGTTTCTATTCACACTCATTAAAGCTGCAGACCAAGCAATATGCTACATGTGTGTTTTTAAATAAATCAGTTCTGTACTATGAGAAAATACTTGTAGCATTTTTATTTTAAACAGCTCGAAATTAAATTTTGTATGTATTATAATGTAACAAGCATTTTTTGTTTCTATAACAACCATTTACAAAGCCACATCCCCTTCCTCTTCTGAAACTGGCTCTGGCAGACCGCTTTTTGTGCCCTGCCCTCTCAATAATTTTATTTTATGAAGGTTTAGAAGGCATTACAAATAAACAGAGTGGGCACTTTCACTGGTGGTTTGGTTTAAAAAAAGGGGTTTTATTTTGTTAGAACTCAATTGGATTTGTTTATGTATTTTAAAAAAATCAAAAAAGAAAACACAGGTGCGCACCAAGGTAAGAGTAATATAGTATATTACAACAATAAAAAAGTAAACACTTACATATAATAAAACTTTAATTCATCCAGGTCTGAGCGATATCCTCTTCTATTAGGCTCCACTATAGATGGTATAAAGGGGCGATGTCAAATTCCCTCCAGATAGCAGTCCCGCGCGCTGGGGCTGGCACCGTAGCACTGACTGCAATCCTGCCTCCAAGGGTGTCGGCGTGGTATGTGGCGAAGTGCGCATGCGTGGGAAAGAAGCCCTCTGTAGCCGTCTGTGGATGCCGGTCCGTTTGAGGAATCGCGGCCGGAATAGATACACTTGTGTGTATGCCAGCTACCAAGGTTGGGGTAAGCTGGTTACACAATTCGCGACGCGTTTCGTATACCAAGTATACTTCATCAAGCAAATCACTTTTACATATCCATAGGAAGCAAGAGCGCGGACTGAACATTCTCTGACTGGTATTTAAAAAAATATATATGATAAGAACATAACAATAAGCGGGAATTATTTTTGCATTTTTTAAACGTTTCCACAAATGTTTGCATGTTTTTTTGTTCCCGAACTCAAAAGATCGCCTAGTTTCTAACAAAATAAATAAATACAAAGAAATAGTTCAGTGATTCATGGGCTTTGGCTTTGGCTCACATTTCTCTTGGATTTGTTCGACTTGAACGTTCTTCGAATGTCCGCACAGTTTGGATCTCGAACCCGTGAACCTGCCGACTCTTAATACATATCAGAAATGAGTTAAAGGTCAGGTCTCTTCACCTCATGGTAATAGATAAGAATAGAGGAATAGAACTTAACAAACCATGTGATTGTCGCGCGCCATAAACTATACGTTTTATAATTCATTTGTGGCCAAGGTGCACACACTTCTCAACTCAAGCAAGATATTTGTTAAGCTACGGCCAGGGTGGGAGGGCGCTCGCTGGCGCTCGAGTGCCGTGACGTCAGGCACTGGACGATACCTGGCCAGCTGGTTGCGTGCTCCGTGGGTCGTTTTGGGGGGCAAGGCTATGACATCACGGAGCTGGTTCGCCCTCATTGGTCGAACTGCTCACGTGATGCGCCAGCTAGCGGCCAAATCAAATTGATTTGTCTCGCTAAGTAGCTGAGCGCCGTGCGCTCACGTGCACACACGCGCACAGCTTGGACACAACAATTTACTTTCATTGTGATCGTGCGCTCACGAGCGCGCAAGCAAGAACTCAGCCTGGACGAGGCGTCAAGCTTAGGGCGACCAGATGTCCCGGTATTTAGGCCTCTGTCCCGACTTTTTGGGCCACTGTCCCGGGTTTCTATTGGTGCCATCGGCGCATGCGCAATCTACACTTGCCAGCCGCTAGTGCGCAAGCGTGATCGCCCACCTGTGGCTGGTGCAAGAGGTGGAAATCAATAGAAAATGAGGCTTCATTTCTGGTTTGTATCAGTGGTGATTTTCAGGTGGTTTTGGTTAAGACCTAAAACTGGAATCCCTCTATCTAATATGAACATGCTTCATTCATATAGACACGTTGTTTCCCTAAAACTATGGACAGAATATGAAAACCTGTTGAAATTCCCCCTGTACCAAGGTTTTTGATGCCTGATTGACAGCTTACGGTCGGAGTAGTGGACAATAGCACATACTTGCAAATAATGCTGAGAATATGACCTGCCTTTTAAGTTTCCCTTTATTTTATAGAACTGAATAAGTACTTTGTTCTGAATAAAGCTATCTGCTTGGCTTCAGATGAAAGGGGCAGAATTTGGTATTTATGATATCACTGGCACTTTTATAGAAATGTTTCTATCACACTAAAACAGAGATAAGAGATCGTCTTGCACAGAATAAAAGAGAACCTTGATGACATTTATTTTTCTGTTATATACGTCTCCTATCAAATTTAGAAAATATGATTTTAAATGCTGAACATATATATTTTTTTAAATATCTTGCTGTTTACATTTTTATTAAGTAAATACGTTGCTATACGCCTGCATTTAAAAAACTGTAATATATCTAACGTTCATTCCAACATTTTACTCATGCCTGTGTAGATAATTATTTATGGGTAGGGATTTTTTGCTTTAGCATTAATTGTAAGACTTTTGAGCAAGTTTTATGTATTAAACAAAAGGTATATTAGATTTATGTTATCTCAAGCATTGTAGTTTATTGGCTAATAAATTGGATAAATAAACTAAGGAAGACACATAAAAAATGTACTTAATGTACTATGAGTGTATCAAAAAACTCAAACCTGACCGCATCAAACTGCTAATTATAATTAGCCCAATATTACCTGCCAAGGGAAGGTGAGCAAAACTCACAGCAAGGTTTCCTTAGTGTTGCAAGAGCGTTAGCGCGCGTGATTGCTAATTATTTAATACTGTTTGTATCTGTTTCAGATGCATGCAACATTCAAACCAGGTATGTCAAACGGATGCATATACACACCCAAAGAGGCGTATGCCACCTCAGAACTGGAAGAATTATTTTACTAATGCAAATGATGGATCATGAGATGTTCGCCATCCCAATTAAAGCTGCAGACCAAGCAATATCCTACGTGGTTTTTTAAATAAATCCGTTCTGTACTTTGAGAAAATACATGTACAGTAGCATTTTTTTTTTAAAACAAGTCTGAATGACTTTTTAAATATATTATAATGTAACAAGACTTTTTTGTTTCTATAGCAACCTTACAAAGTCACATCCCCTTCCTCTTCTGAAACAGGCTCTGGCACACCCCTTTTTGAGCCCTGCCCTCTCTCTAGCAGTGCACCAATTGTATCCAGTGACTGCCTGGTCACATGATCTTCCCCACAGAACGTTACATCTTTGGTCCTCTTCTGCTGCACTGACAGCCATTTTGTGAGGCCCAGGCAGTGTGTGGCAGGTTGCAGGCTCAGATAGTGTGGCAGGTTGCAGGCTCAGGCAGTGTGTGGCAGGTTGCAGGCCCAGGCAGCGTGGCAGGTTGCAGGCAGTGCGTGGCAGGTTGCAGGCTCAGGCAGTGCGTGGCATGTTGCAGGCTCAGGCAGTGCGTGCAGGTTGCAGGCCCTCGCAGCGTGGCACGTTGCAGGCCCTCGCAGTGTGGCAGGTTGCAGGCCCTCGCAGTGTGGCAGGTTGCAGGCCTTGCAGTGCGTGGCAGGTTGCAGGCTCAGGCAGTTTGTTGCATGTTGCAGGCTCAGGCAGTGTGGCAGATTGCAGGCCCAGGCAGCGTGGCAGGTTGCAGGCCCTCGCAGTGTGGCAGGTTGCAGGCCCTTGCAGTGTGGCAGGTTGCAGGCCTTGACAGTGGGTGGCAGGTTGCAGGTTCAGGCAGTTTGTGGCAGATTGCAGGCCCAGGCAGTTCGTCAAGTGGCCTGCCTGACACTGTGCTATGAGGCCAAGATGGCAGATGACCACAAATTGCTGGACAATAAGAGGGCCGGCTGCAGCTGGAGCTAGACAACGTTCGGGAGGAGCACCGGCAGCTGCAGATCAGAAATAGAGAAAAGGAAACAGATTTAAGCCTTGCTCTGAGTCTGGCATGAGTCTAGTATGGTAGAAATAGATTCCGAACATCAGACAGAATTCAAAAGTAAGCTGGCAGAGGCTCTGCAAGACCTGAGCAAGGGTTACAAGGAATGGACATTTAGTGCTAAAATGGAGTCCATGGAAAAGATGGCGAGAGAAAGCTATTTACGTAAACGCTCTGCGACTGTCGCCATACAGTCTGCCAACAATGAGAGGATCGCCTGACGCAGGGGAAATCTCATGACCATGCGATCAGCAGAACCACTGTACTTGGAAAAAGTCCTCTCGAGCGACTGAGGAGTGCTGATCTCAAGCACCTTCTGGAGGAGACACTAATAACCTGGAGAAAGGGCTCCAATCCCAGCGGAACTGAGGGTTCTCGTACGCCATCCACTCTCATTCGAACCACAGAGATATCTCGAGGGAGAGTGGAAGGATGGACTTCGACCGTGGTAAGCCCGAGCTTCCCACAAACAGGGGAGGTATGTAACAGGGACTTATCACTGTTGGGGAGACACTGCCTCTAAATCCAGTAGTGTGCTGTTTAATTGCACACAGGCAATCAACCAGACTCCACCTGACTGATTAGGACTGGTAGAAAAAGCCTGCTCTGAGAAACAGGAAGGAGATTCCTTAGCCCACAAGGGAACTGACATAAGGAAGAGGAGGGCTGTGTCCTGATAGAATGACACACGGGGACCAGACCTCTATGCCTGGACCCTCCAGCAGACACCTACCCGGACACCACTGACCTGAAGGGCCACCTGCGTTAAGGTACCACTGAGACTTTGGGGTGATAAGTGGGTAAGGGACTCCCCCCCCCCAGCCTTGCAGAGAGGGACTGGGGAAGTAAGTTAGCCCTGACACAGGGATAGGGGTTTATTGTTTTATGTATATTTTTGTTTGCTGTATTGTTTAAAGGAACAAGTAATTTCACATTAAATTTTAATTTCACATTAAGAATGGTCTCCATTGCATATCTCTGCACACATCTCTTACAGTTCTTCTAATAACTCATAGCGCTTATAACCCTTAAGCCTTTTAATACAGAATATCATGGAATGGAAGTAACTGAAATGATCTGCAAAATGCTTTCAAAACATCAAAGACTGGGAATACAGTACATGGACTGGTCAAGCTTTTGTTGACAGGTGACATGAAAGAAGGCGCCCTCAAGTGGCAAATAGTCCAAACTGCATGTCACTAACACTGGAGCTAATATATAGCTGCATTGGGGTAGGGTAAAATTGAAATGCGCTCTGTTTTAAAAACTGTACGTTATTTACTTTACCAACAGATCCCGAAAATGAGTTCTCCAGCACTAATTGGAGTGTGCTACATTTAATGTGAGTTTTACTCATGCATATATTCATTTAAGTAAATGACAGTAGGTGCAAAATACTCACTGAAAATTGTATGTGCGTACAGATATACTTGATGCTAAAGCAGCCAATATCGATGGCACTGTCTTAATACAGCAAGAGGCATGTGTGCACCTTACAAATTTCCTCTATTTTTGTTACTTGTGGATAAAAAAAAAGAATTTTTAAATCCTAATCGGCCATAATAAGTAAGTCCTGCATTGTTTATAACTATTCCAACGCGTGCCGGACGGGTCAGCATCACATTTCCCAGCAGTGTGTTGGAGAACCCTCTGGCAGCGAAAGAGTTAAATTGGATTGCTACCTGATAACAGTAAATGGTGGCAAGCTTAATAATTAGAAAGCGGAGGCTGCATTGCTTTGATATGTAGGAATGGATTTGTGGTACTAAATTCTTCCGCACCCCTGAAGAAGAGATTAATGAGGCCTGAAGGGCCTGTGTCCAGTTACAGGTATTAATATGTTCGTCCATTAAAAGGTATTAAAACCTGCAACAAACCAGACGCTTTTAACAAAGTACAGTATACAAAGAATTCAAACCCAGTTAAAATAAAGGCTGACGTGTGAATGAGATCAGGATCAGTGTTTCATTTTGCTCATTCAATGACAGGTCTTTATCTAAGTCTCATATTGAATCAATAACATGTTCATCTGGTCTATAAGGTGAAGGCTGGTACAGGCTGGTGCAGCATTATTTGCCTTTGCGAAAGAATTTTCACTCTAAATAATTTAGTCTGGAATACACAGGGAACAGCTGTATCTGGAATTCATTTGTGAGAACAGAATAGTGCTGGGAGAGTTTGATACTTGGGGAACGGAGATAGTTGCACACTAAAACCAGTCTGTGGGTTTATAAACACTCCCATATGTTACAATGATACGCAGGTCATATACAAAATGAATATGCAACCAGGAATTAAATAAGACTGTTGCTGTGGTTCATTCCCCCAAAATGTATGGACAATATAAGTACAGTAGTGCAGTTCTTCCCGGGTTTCATGGTCAGTGTCCTTAACCCTTTCACTGACAGGCGGGCTTGCAAACCATTGCCAACAATGTGTATCCTGTCCCTCTGGTACCCCGGGGGTTAAACATTTGATGCCTTGCAAAGTTTTGTTCATTGTTGGTTATTTGTCACCACTTCAAATCCCTCCTTGACCAATTTGCTCCATATTCTCCAAGTCTGATATTTGAGACCTGCATATTATTGGCTCGTTAAAACTCTGCGTACCACCATTTTTTTAGTGGAGATGAAAGATTACATGTGGGTGAGACCTAAAAAGTCTGATCTTTTTCTCTTAAATGTATTATAATTACATGTGTAGCATAAAAATTGGGGGAACAATCGCCTCCCCCCCCCCCCCCACCCACTCCCAAATGTCAACATTTAAACTTTTTAAAGTGAGGCATTCTGGGATTTAAAACACTTCATATTTGTAGTACCCATATAAAAATACAGTGTACAGAAAGATGTCTTCTAGAAAAAGTGGTGCACATGGGGATCTGTATTACACAGATTCTAGTCATTGTATTGTATGTCTTTATTTATATAGCGCCATTAATGTACATAGCGCTTCACAGTAGTAATACACGTGGTAATCAAATAAATAACAGATAATATAAGTAACAGATCATGGGAATAAGTGCTTCAGACATAAAAGTAACATTAAGGAAGAGGAGTCCCTGCTCCGAGGAGCTTACAGTCTAATTGGTAGGTAGGGAGAACGTACAGAGACAGTAGGAGGGAGTTCTGGTAAGTGCGTCTGCAGGGGGCCAAGCTTTATGTATCATGTGTTCAGAATATCCACAGTGCTATTCATATGCTTGTTTAAGCAAGTGTGTCTTAAGGTGGGTCTTAAAGGTGGATAGAGAGGGTGCTAGTCGGGTACTGAGGGGAAGAGCATTCCAGAGGTGTGGGGCAGTCAGTGAAAAAGGTTTAAGGCGGGAGAGGGCTTTAGATACAAAGGGGGTAGAAAGAAGACATCCTTGAGAAGAACGCAAGAGTCTGGATAGTGCATAACGAGAAATTAGGGCTGAGATGTAAGGAGGGGCAGAAGATTGTAAAGCTTTAAAAGTGAGGAGGAGAATGGAGTGTGAGATGCGAGATTTGATCGGAAGCCAGAGAGGGATTTCAGCAGGGGAGACGCTGAGACAGATCTAGGAAAGAGTAGAGTGATTCTGGCAGCAGCGTTTAGGATAGATTGTAGGGGAGACAGGCGAGAGGCAGGAAGGCCGGACAGCAGGAGGTTACAGTAATCAAGACAGGAGAGAATGAGGGCCTGTGTCAGAGTTTTAGCAGTCGAGCAACAGAGGAAAGGGCGTATCTTTGTTATATTGCGGAGGAAAAAGCAACAGGTTTTAGAAATGTTTTGAATGTGAGTAGTATCAAGAGAGTGAATAAACAATGAAGTCTTCAGCATATATATTATATATTAAGAGATACCGGGTTAAAACATTAACAAACTCAGACTAGTGATGTAAATGATTTGAAAGGTGTAAAGATTTGATTCAACGTCACAATTTGTGCTGTATTTCCCATTTAAAGAACTAAATTGTGCCGTATCTTTTTGTTACTCCACAATTTATACTCATATTGATACCACAAATAATGCTTCAAAAATGAAATGCGAAAGCATGAAAAATGAGTAATCTACTGTAAGGTGACAGCCATTGGGTGGCTTCACATATTATTAATAAATATACATTATTATTGTGTAATGTTGACTCTCAGAATTCGTCATTTCGAAAATTAGAATGCATTTTAGTTACCGCAACTCAATGAAACAATCCAGTAATGCCTCTATAATATAATATAATATATACCAATGTATGTTACACAGAGGAAAGGAGGAAGTTATTACAAACATGAACAAAGACCTAGTCAATTACTTTTATTTTAGAATGTCATATTGGTAATAACAATCTTAAATGGTTCTAATTTTTTCCCAGACATATATTGGGATGAATGTCACTAAACAAGATCACATACTTGGTCCACTGCCAAAAAAATGATCTTTTAAAGCAAGCGGGAGAGACCGTTCTGTGCACAAGGCTTGTTTTTGTCATTCAGCAGTTACCAATGTGTGATAATTCCCTTATATCCCTATATACCTGTTTTTAATTGAGTTGCTTTATTTAATTAATTAAATTGTGGCAGGTGAGTTCGTCCACTTACAATATTGTAACATTGCGTACTTAGATAGTATGTCATGCTTTCTCTTCTGGACTATAAGAATATATTGTTTAGAATACATGAGTCGTGCTGCAAAAGCTTAAATATCACAGGGGTCTATGGACTAAGGTCATTTTGGAGAAAATGTTGAGCAAAATTGTGCAATGACACATTATGAGATGTATATAAGAAATATCACGTGTGAGCACGTTCACATGTCGCAGGCAGGTCTGCAAGCCTGACTTTCCCCATTATCTCTTCGCATAGCGTGCTTCCACTGCAGCCAGGGATTCTGGGTAATGACATGCAAATGAGCATTAACAATGTGTCCCCTTTTGTAAAACTACCGAAGGCCGTTCTAGGAGCCATTTTGTCCTTGGAAGTACAGCACCTTGCTAGAAATTCCCTTTGCCCTGCATGTCAGACCTGGTAGCTGCAGGCAGTGCCGGGGTTAAGTCCAGGGTTGCCACCTTCTACTGAAGGACCACCCGAAAAAGAAAAAAACACCCCGTACTCGGTGCGGCGGCATCTGCTGTCATCCTGCTGCAATTCCCCCTCCAACTGCAGTGAACATGGCTGCGCGGCGTCAAATGACGCCGCGTTGCCATGGCAACAGGACACTACATGACCTTGTGACGCTACACGGTGCCGCGTTGTCATGCCAACACGAGGCCGCGTAGCGTCATGGCGTCATGTAGCGTCCGGTTGCCATGGCAATGCACCGTCATTTGACGCCGCGCACCCATGTTCGCTGCAGTTGAAGGGGGAATTGCAGGAGAATAGCAGAGAATGCCGAAGACGCCACCGCACCACACCGTACCTCGCCGCCACACGGAGATTGACAATGGCAACCCGTATCCTGGAGGTAAGTGCCCAAAACCCGGTGAGGCGGCAACCCTTGTTAAGTCCTGACCACGCTGTGACGTGCGTTAGTCTCAATAATGTTAATATAAAGTTGCACTTTCAAGGCACATGTCTGGCCTTATGTCTTGCTAGAAGTTGCTAGAGGGTCACGTGTCTATGGTGTGACCAGTTTGCAACAATTATTCTGCCCAGATACTGGGGCAGTCTGTTGGTCACGCCCCAGAGTATAAAAGGTTGGGTTCCTCTATTTTGCTTCAGACCTGACCCCAGGGAGGATCCCAATAACAACAGGGAAAACCCCAGACGCGACTAACATCAGAGAGGTCTCCAGGCTCTCCTAAGCCTGTAAGCAGCAGACCCTTTACCGTTATTATTTTCAGCATATGGACAGTATCCCAATGTTAGGGGCTCCCTAAAAAAGGTGAAGATAAGGGGGGCTATGCACTAAGCTCCGAGCTTTCGCGCCGGCCTGAAAAAAATTAGCACGTCCGATAAAAAATTAATCCGGCTGCGCGATTCACTAAGGCCCTCAGCCCATTTTTTATCGGACGCGCCCAAAACTGGCTTATCGTGCGTGCAATTTATTTCCCCCCTGCTATCGCACTTAAAGTTCCCGTACGCTAGCTGATTGGAAAAAAAGCCGCTTGTAACATTTGCATGGAGATTTGCCATCTCCATGCAAGGCTGTTACAGGCGATCGTACAATAAATAAATACTGTACATTTTAATTATAGTGTACATGAGCAGGGGGTCTCCCGAGCTGAACCGCATTGGTTTCAGGTCCGAGGACCCCCTACTTCAGGAGATACAGGCCCCGTTATGGGGTGCCGGTATCCCCTGCAGAATTTCAATGTCCCGGTCACGTGACGCGGATGCTTGAAAGTCCCCTGGATACTGGCACCCCATAATGGGGCCTGTATCTCCTGAAGTAAGGGGTCCTCGGACCTGAAACCAACACGGGTCAGCTCCGGAGACCCCCTGCACATCTACACTATAATTAAAATGTATATTTAAAAAAGAATTAACAAACATCCATACACGACCCCCCTCCCGCCCCCTCCTCCCTTACACATACAGTACAATAATGTGCAAAATTACTATTATCCAGATATGGATAATAGATTATTTGCCCATTATTAAACACTGCATTAGCATACCTAAATAAAGTCAATAAAAACAGCAGCCAGCTAATCCAATGAATACAAGCAGTAACAACATCAACAATGAATTAATTAAACCATTAACCAATGAAACCAATTAATTCCTAAACCAACTCAAAATGAATAGTAACACTAACCAATCAAACCAATTAATTACAACAACATTAATAAATGTAAACATTAAAAGAAAAATAAATACATTCAAACAATCTCTGAAAGAACCATAAAACGCATTAGCCAACATAATACAACATTAACTACAAACGAACACCAATCGCAAACATTTTATTACATTAAGCAGGAAAAATACAAACAATTACATCCACATAAGAAACTGACATTAAAAAAACCAACAGCAATACCAAGCCACAAATGCCCCCAAATATTTTAATAATAATGTATTCATCTGTACCCTAAAGTGGTACAGATTAATATATTATCAGTCAATGTGCCTCCCCCCAAAAATCAACAATCACATCCAATGAAAAAACCTGTAAAAAAAGACATTTACAAACATTCAATATATTACTTACCATTAGAAGCGGTGGCCCTCCGACTCCCGGGGAAACAGGAAGCTCACGTACCTTGAAGGCCTCCAACAGCATCCGATGCCATCCGCCATGAAGATCCGGCTCAGGTACCCCAATCTTCTTTTTTCTTTCTTTAATCACCTTCTTCTATCTTCATCTGTCACCATTTCTTGATCTTCTTTATCTTCTTTCTTCATCTGTCAATCCAAAATACCCCATGTTAAATCCCAGCCGATGCTGTCTCGTCGGCTTCTTGGGCTCAAATGAGGCGTCACGGCCTTAAATAGGGCTTGTGACATCACATTTAGCCTCAAAATGGTTAACAGCCACCTGATTGGCTGTTAAAACCATGTTCCGACTTTAATTTTTTTTTTGACATGACGTCACTTAAAGGGAATGATGCCAGCCAATCAGAATGGCTGTGCTTCATTTGCCTTTAAGATGACGTCACGAAGCCGGCGTCACATGGTATTTCAGCCAATCAGATTTTGGGAACCAATTCCACACTCTGATTGGCTGAAATACCATGCAAACAGCTGATTGTACGAGCAAAGTTGGACTTAGAAAACATTTCAAGGAAAAGCCCGTTTTAGAGCGCAAAGTGCCTGTTTGCGCGGCTTAGTGCATAGCGCTCGGCGGAACTTCACATTCTAAAAGCACTTTGCGCTCTTAAAACGACTTATCACTGCTTAGTGCATAGCCCCCAAGGATCCACACGGCTGTAGGGAGTAGTTCCATCCTTAGGGCTAAGAAGGGACCTGGGGTGGACTGCCAGTGATTTCTGGACAATGGTCTGGATCTACGACTGGGCAACCGGCTCTATGGGAGAGTTGAGCCACTAGGTGACTCGCCATTGGGAGAGACTGATTGACACTGGTTCTGGATGCTGAAACCCAGTCCTGTTTGTAATACCTAAGCTGCTGTTCAAATAAACACAAGTTAAAAGTTCCTGGCGCCCGCTTCTATTCCATCACTCCTTACTGCAAGCCAGCATGGATCTGCTACAACAACCCTGAGATGAACAGGTAAAACGCTGAGCTACCTCACCCTTTTGAGCAGCTACAAACCCTGTCAAAGCCATAAATACTGATACAACACTTTCCTTTCCACTGTACCCCCTGTCCCACCTGCTGGGGGAGGGGGGAAGGGGGGGGATAGGGGTGCTACAGAAGAAAGATCTGGAATTAATAAAAGAGAAGGATTTTGAAGGTGAGAGCAAAGATAATTGCCTTGAACACCAATTATTCAACATTTGTCCATTTATCCTTTGTCCACTTATTAAACAGTAAACATTATCATGTGTACAGCTTGGAAATAAGTATTCCTGAATCAATGAGCATTGTATGTATATCTGTTTTAGACGTGCTGAATTTGCTGCACGGTTTCCATCTTTCTATCGTCTTGGTGTAAATATCTTTATTTTCATTGTCCCCTTCCCTGTCCGTGCATGTTATGCCTTTTGTTGTTACTTAGCAATGCAGATCCCTGCGTTGTGTTTTCAATCAAATATCCACACATTTATATTTTTCATTGGCTCGAGTCTCTGCAGTCTCAAGATAATAACTATTTTTTTTATGTGACATTGTGAGGTTGAAAGACCCTCAAAACGACAGGCACATTTAAACCACTTAGAAAACAGATTTTTCTTTGAAATCTTTCCACCGGCAGAAATGAGGGACACAGAGTTTAGCTTTGGCTACAGTGTTTCAAGTATCATTAATAGGCGTGCTGAGATCAGGGAAGGATGCAATCCTATGAAACAAGTTACAACTTCTTGTCCCCCATTTTCAAATGTACAGTATGTATTATAGTCCTTGTAGAAAAATGAATGACAAACCAATGGTGTATATTTTTAAATTAAAAAAAAAAGCCTAGCACCCTGAAAACACCATTACCCGTCCTTACATCTTTTCCGTGCTAAATACAGAACATTCTATGGTTGGGAGAATTTATTCCGGACCCCCCAAGTTACCCGTGGAAGATTCTACACATTTTTAACTGGTACATTTTGGAAACTGATCTAAGACTGGCAACATTTGAAATCTTTCCTAATAAAACTATGCATTTCATTTGAAAAATAGATAGGCGTAATTACAGGTATCTACTTATTTATAGCTCCTTGAACTTTCTGTAGAGTACCTGTTCCAAGATAAATGACGGAAACCCTGACAGCTGCACCAGTTCTGCACAGCTACAGTATTAGAATAAAGTTTGATGGAAATTGACCACCATAACTTTTTTAATGTCTGGTTATACCCACGTACCAGCTTCATGTTGCACAGCCAGCAACCAAACTCGCACTAATGAGACCCACAAGTTCAAAACAGCTGTCTATGAGTAGGGTTACTGGTCCTGCACTTCTTGAACCCAGGCTGTGCTGAATAAGCTGCAGTCGCTGGAAAAATCAAATTGAGATGACTTCCAGCGATCGCGACCAAGCCGTCGCTCCATCGCGTCTCGCTTACTATAAGAGCACGCGACGGCGGCAATGCATTTGTTTTGACACAACGTCGCGTCGCTGTCGCCGGCACTATAAGCGCAGCCTAATGTGGCAGGCATAAGCTGATAAAATGGATAGGAAATAAGATGGGCCAATATAAAATATATTCATACCATATGTTGTGCTTTCAGCCTTAAAAAGTGCAATCCCTTGTAGCAGACCAGATAAAATGCAAAGAGTTTAATCATTTTATTGGCTTCCTGCATTGGTTTCTTTGGAAATAAAGCACAATACTGTGTATTTTATTCTGGCCCTAGAATGGGGGAGCATTTGTCAATCAAATGTCTCCTCTGTCTTAGCTCATCCTGTCCGTGTTAAAGAGCACATAAGGATGAGAGGGAGAGAGACGGGATGGGGGTTCCATGTTAAAGAGCACATAAGGATGAGAGGGAGAGAGACGGGATGGGGGTTCCATGTTAAAGAGCACATAAGGATGAGAGGGAGAGAGACGGGATCAGGAGATTGGGTACGCTGGCCTCAAAGCATCAAAAAAGGGCCTTTTTTGAGGCCACTGCACCCAATCTCCTGAGAAGCCCTGATTGGAAGGAGACTGCTGAGACGGCCATGACGTGGCAGAGTGCCCCCACTGCGGGTGAGAGACGCTGGCAGAGGCAATCGCGGTCTGTTCCTGACTGAGAAGTGGAGCGGTCGCATCGGGTGCTGTTATCTAAGGAGAAGGGTTGAAGTGTGCCCAAAGTCACTTCTTGTTTACTTACCAGCGGGGAGAGTGTGAGTGTGTTACCAGCGGGGAGAGTGTGAGTGTGTTACCAGCGGGGAGAGTGTGAGTGTGTTACCATCCCCTCTGTGTTGTCTGTCATCTTAAAGTAAATGTTAATGCACTACATCCTTGCATTTGTGTTTCTTCATATGAGGGTCTACAAAGAGTCTGCTGACCTGGAGAATCTTCTACTTGGAGTTACAGTATTATGTGTGTTTCAGTGCCAACTAACACTGGGTTCATTTGCACATATTAACTGTTTTATCACTTTGCACCATGGACACTGTTTTGTTTAGGTTTTTTTAATTTGCGGTTTTGGGGAAAACCGCTGCTGTTTAGGCTGCAGCTTTATTATATCACAATATTTGTTGCGCTTTATTATAGTTTTTTCATGTGTCTATCTTGGGCTGTAACTACAACCCCTTGGATGTCACCTGTGGGGTCCTGCAATGCTCTGTTCTGGGGCCCCTACTCTTTTCAGTCTTCATTAAGGATCTAGCTACATTGTAAGGAAGCTTCAATGCACATGTATTGTATGCAGATTACACAATCTTATATGCACACAGCCCTCACCTCTCTAACCTTGGACACAAACTTCAATCTGATTTTTCAAGACTCGAACACCTTATTTCCTAAAACAAACTGTTTTTAACACTGGCAAAACTGTAATAATGGTATTTGAGTCTAATGTTACATTTCTAAAGCTACCAATAACAGAGCTACAGATCAGAACCAACTCTAACACCATTATAGCCCTTCTCACTAATTTTAAATACCTGGGCATATGGTTTGACTCCCATTTAACATTTGGGTTGCACATTGATACGCTGACATTCAAAACCTATGCCAAACTACAGTAGTGTACTTTATAGAAACAGATCCTCCCTAAGCACGCTGGGCAGAAAGCGCATTGCACAGCAGATGCTAATGCCAGTTATAGAGTATAGGGATATAGTATATGGTACAACACCCCAAACTCGCCTTAGCAAGCTAGACACCCTCTACAACTCAATATGCCACTTTGTCCTCCAATGTAACTACAACACACATCACTGCGAAATGCTCAAAGAACTAGATTGGTCATCATGAGACCAGGCGCAAAGTATGTTTTCCCTGTCTTCCTCTACTACTTTTTGGGCAAGCTACCCGCCTATCTGAAGAAGCTCCTCACCCCTACCACATGAAGCACTTATCACCTGAGCGCTGACTCCAAAAAGACTGTTCGTGGTCCCAAGGTTCAGCAAAGTATCCGGCCGCTCCTCCTCTCACCGTGCACCCCAAAACTGGAACAACCTCCCGGAGACTCTCACAGCCTCCACCAGTCTAAGTTCTTTCAAGACTTCAGCTGTCTCACATTTGAATCTTCTCTGTAACTGTTACATACGCCTAGGATTATATATTATCTCTAACTGTCCATGGAATGTCTGTAAATATAATGTATAACCCTGCTCATTAAGTGTAACCATGTACTGTCGCCATAACTTGAAAACGAGCGGTAACTCTTAATGTATTACTTCCTGGTAAAACATGTTATAAATAAATCTCAGGTAAAGGGGAGAGGCCTTTTTAATTATCTTTATCAAATAAAGTGATAAATGATTTCAGTAACTGTGCCCAGTGGAATATTCAGCATTAGTTACAATGTATCATTGACTCAGAGATTAAAAATAATAATAGCACACATCAGTTGCGCCGGGGAAGATCTGGCTCAGTCTACTCGGGGTCAGGTACCATTGGAATAGTATTTTGTATATGTTTTCTTTTGTAACCGAGCAAATTGAGGTTTTAGGGGCTGCGTCCCAGATGTCCTCCCAGTCTTCGAGGTCTAGCGGTGTGCCGAGGTCTGTGCACCATTTTTGCATATAAGCATGAGTGGGTGGGGGAAGGGAGTTCTCTAATATGCTATAGATCGCTGTAATTAGTCCTTTCTGATACTCTCTTCTTCGACAGAGGGACTCAAATTTGGTCAAGGGGTTGAATTTTGAGGTCGGGGCAAGAGCTCCAAGGAAATGCCTTGTTTGTAAAAATGCGAATATGGGGAGGTGGGGGGCTGACAGTTTGTGTGTGATGTGTGCTGGAGAGGATGTGGACAAAAGGGCGACATGCCCCACATATGGTGGACATGTCCGGAGATACAGCGGTTCTGGACCAGGGTCCAGGGGCTGCTGGATGAAACCCTGGGCCTGGAGGTTCCTCTGGACCCTCTGACGTACGTGCTGGGCAAACCAATAGAAGATCTCCCAGCCCCCGTGGCGGCCTGGAAGCAACTAAAAGCGCCCTCAAGAAGGACTGTGGTCAACAGGGTAAATACAGTTATGAACATGGAAAAACTAACAGCCATGTTAAAACAGAAAATGCCACAATTCTATAACACCTGGGAGCCCTGGAGGGGTTAATGAAACCCACCTCCCGGATAGGTCCCATTAATAGAAAACCTACGCGCTAAAGAGACGGAGAGAAAGAGAGGGGTTAAACACGCCCCCTCCCCCCCCTCTTTCCCCTCTCTTGTCGTTCCCATCTATCGCCCCCCCCCCCCTGCGTCTTCCCCTCTGCTTTCCTTCCTCAAAAATTAACAAAAGAATTTATTGAGACTATGCGCTCACCTTACAGTCAAGACTCACTATAAAGCAATGTATCGCACTGATTGTACCCTCTGTATGTAATCTATATGTATATCTCTAATAAAGGGAAAAAATGTTAAAAAAAAATAAATAATAATATCTTGTTCTTGTATAGCGCTGGTAGTTTTACGCAGCGCTTTACAGAGACATTTTGCAGGCACAGGTCCTGCCCTGTGGAGCTTATAATCTATGTTTTGGTGCCTGAGGCACAGGGAGATAAAGTGACTTCCCTAAGGTCACAGGGGGCCAACTCTGGGAATTGAACCAGGTTCCCCTGCAGCAATCTCAGTGTCAGTGTCTACTCACTGAGCCACTCCAAGAACCCAACAGCTTATGAGAGGAGACAGATTTGATGTGGGACACTTGTACTGATCATATAAACACCGTTCAACAGTTAGCGCATAAATGAAAAGAAGTTTATGAGAAGAACGTGTTGCAAAAGCATGCAGCCTGAAATCATTGGACGAACATCTGTTGCAGTATTAATACTGTGGTTTAATTTCTATATTCCATAGGTGCACCCTTAGGGCACGGAGTATTCTTTTACATGTGGTACGAAAAGACAATAGGTTAAGAAGAAGAAAAAATATAATTGTGTCAGGCATATAATTACACCAATGTGTTAATTATAGTGCAGACAAGGTTTAAGTGCTGTTTATAAAGAAAATGATATAGAATGCTCTCATCTCTGAGATCAAACAACATATAATTTCTATTCAGTGGATCTGCATTCTTTGCAAGCTGCAATATTTCCTATCACACAAACATGGAAATTATACTTATGTTGTTGTACAAAAGCGTTTAGGATCACATTGGTCTGCAGATATAACAAAAATCCCATAACAATCCATAGTAAGACAGTGACTGTCTTAGGGTTGCCAGGTGTCCAGTATTGAACTGGACAGCCCTGTATTAGGACACTCTATCCAGTAAGAAAATAGAGGTAATACTGGACATGTATGTGTCCGGTATTACCTCTCTGGACATAGTGACTTGACCGGCTTCTGGGGGCCGCAGGATTTCCCCGAGCAGGGAGAGAGCATAGGGTGACCAGATTTTCAAAATGAAAAACCGGGACACATTAAAAAATTATTTATAAAATAAATGCCATGACAATGTGGCATCACGTGATGCCTCGGCGCCATAATGCTTCCCGTTGTCATGTCAACTTGATGCCGCTTGACGTCACGGATCGGCTCGCTGTTATGGCAATGGACATTACGTGACGTCGGGCAGCCATGTTGACGGAATTTGGAGGGGAGGATACAGCCAAAGGCAAGATAAATAAATATATAATAAATAGATCTAAAAAAATGTTATCTCCACACAGAGACACTGACCCACACACCCACACACCCACTGACCCACAGAGTCACTGACCTACACACAGAGCCACTTACCCACACACAGACAACAGACCCACACACACAGAGACACTGACCCACACACCCACAGACCCACAGAGTCACTGACCTACACACAAAGCCACTGACCCACACACAGAACAACAGACCCACACACACACACACAGAGCCACTACCCAACACACACACAGCCACAGAGCGACTGACTCCCCCCCCCACACACACACACAGAGCCACAGACCTACACAGAGAGCCACTAACCCACACACCCACACACAGAGCCACTAAATCACACACCCACACACAGAGCCACTAACCCACACACCCACACACAGAACCACTGGCCCACACACACACACAGAGCCACTGATCCACACACCCACACACAGAGCCACTGACCAACACACACACACAATGACCCACACACAGAGCCACTGCCCCACCACACAGAGCTACTGACCCACACACACAGAGCCACTGACCCACACGCACAGAGACACTGACACACACGCACAGAGACACTGACACACACGCACAGAGACACTGACATACACACACAGAGCCACACGCACAGAGCCACGCCCACACACCCACAGAGCCACCGACAAAAACACACCCACACACCCACAGAGCCACCGACACACACACTCACACACACAGAGAGCCACCAACATGCACACTCACACACACAGAGAGCCAGTGAAACACACACACACACACACACACACACACACACACACACACACACACACACACACACACACACACACACACACACACACACACACACACACACACACACACACACACACACACACACACAGCAAGTGACACACATACACACACTCACTCACACACACACACACACACACACACACACACACACACACACATACACACAGAGCCAGTGACACACACACACACAGAGCCAGTGACACACACACACACACACACACACACACACACAC
>NC_134493.1:31130228-31170228 GCF_040206685.1 Ascaphus truei | reverse complement strand
CAGGGGGGGCGCAACTCCAAAATTGTACTACACAATATAGCTAAATACAGAAGTCCGATGATTTTTACCGCCCTGCTGCGCGGGTTAGCACCACCCCAAGGATTTTGACAGACCCTTCGCCACCGCTGATCCGCGACTGGAACCTCCGCCGCCGGCCACTTCTATAATAAAATACCTTTTTAGTGCTGAGGGGGTTAACTTTAGGGGTTTCAGATTAAGGGGTTAAGGTTATTAGGGTAGGGGGTAGCGTTAGTGTTAGAGGTTAACATCAGGGGGTTTTAGCGTGAAACGGCTGGCGGCAACAGGACCCGGCGGCGTGGTGAGTTGCGGCCAAGTGCCGGTGGTCATTTGGTCATCGCGAAACGGCCGCGGCAAGATGTCCTAAACCATGTGAAATATAGTGTTAAATTAAAATTCATTTATATAAATTTCTTTAAAAATAATGAATCGCATTTTATCGCTGGTTTCTAACAAGCTCCAGCCTGAATACGGCACCATTAACGATCTTTTACAGGGCAAACTGCATATTTGACATCGTCAGCACATGCATGTATTCATTTCAGCTAAATAAATATATACCATTAGGAATGTGATCCATTTTCCAGGCTTCCAAGCGGTCACACCACACACTTCACACACTTCTTACACTGCCGCACGCCTGTCCTGTCCTCGCTGTGCAGAGATTAGCATTTTCTTTAAGACTGACTCTTTTGACAGGTCTTCATTCTGGTAAACCTATAAGTAATAAAAAATAATACTTCCTGCGTTTCTGATTGTACGTGAGATAAGCTGTAGGCTGGTGATCATGTGTTTATTTTTGCATTAGAAGGAAGCAGAGTGTTGTAATCATGTTAGTCTATTTTAGGTAGCCTGTTGTCATCTGAAACATACGGTTTGAAGTCCTACTTAGCAATATATATTACAGATTAAGTCAAAGTGACACGCTTGGAGTGATAATGCCGCGGAATGCGTCAGGAGTAGACACATCAGCCTAATCTTCTTTTTGTGCTCTATTGCTTTGTACGCATATCAGAGTGATGTTTTTGTTATTGAACGTAAATAAATACGTTTAAGGTTGTTTGCCGTGCCATTGGTAGGGTCTTTGGCATTAACGGTGAAAGCCGTGTAACAACTTATCTGTACACAATCCATCCATTTTTTTTTTTTAATGGACCTCTATCTTTTACTCAGGTCAAAATGAGTCTGGATTGTGGATGGCTCCAAAGTGGATTATGAGAATACACTTTTATCATGTCTTTTAGACACTGAACTGAGAAGAAGGGCGACCCTGCGGAGAAGGAGATAGCCTTCGAAATGGGAGATCTTGGTCAGTACCAGCGCGCTATGGTTTTAGGAGAATAACTTTATTTTACCTCCACTGACAAACTTAAATTGTAAGCTGTTTGGGCAGAGATTACAGTCCATGTTTACCAAGCGGTGCTATGGCAAAAAGACACGTTCCGGCACTGGAAGACACCATATGAAATAGTGCTGCTTTGTAAATATGGGCTTATACAGACGAGCCAACGAGTATTCTAAAACTTGCCTTAAACTAGCCAGGTACAAGCTGGGTACATGTTGGGTACATTTCAGTGACATTTCTGCAGAGGCTAATGGCCCATCGGATTAACACAGCAGGGGTCCCTGGCAGTCCCATTCAGGGTGGTGTGGTGTGTGTGTGTGTGTGTGTACATTTTAAGTTAATGTGGGTGAAAAAGGCGACAGAAAACCTCCACCGTTAGCATATAGCCAATAAAGAATATCACTTGTGAGCACATTCACATGTCTTAGACAGGTCTGCAACACAAGTGATATTCTTTATTAGCTATATGCTAACGGTGGAGGTTTTCTGTCGCCTTTTTCACCCACCATAACTTAAAATGTATGGTAAATCTACCCAGCCTAGAAATATTTCAGAGCAAGTTTATACCAACCTCACACTGATGATACCCATCAAGGTTGAAACATGTCTGTGAGTGGTTTAAACTTGCTTTGCTAGTCCCATGCTGTGTTTAAAAGCTGTGTGAACGGCGATACATCAGCTTAAATGGGCTCCATGTGACTGGATATTCCAGACAAAAGGTGTGCTCATTTGCATGTCATCTCCCAGAATCCCTTGCTGCAGTGGGAGCACTGTATGTGAGGTGATAATGGTTGAAAGGCAGGGGTGCAGACCTGTCTAAGCCATGTGAATGTGCTCTCAAGTGATATTCTTTATTATACATATATATATATATATATATATATAGTAGTCAATGCAGTTGATTTTAAAATGCTCCCCCATTGCTCTAGTTATAATGTAATGGGCTGATTTTGGAGACATTAACAAAAGTCTGTTGAGGCATGTTTCAGAAACACATTGAATTGTGATTCAATCAAACAATTGTGTTTTGTATCTTGGCATCCCGGCTAGTTATTAACACTGTAGGCAGTCAGCATAATGAATGGAAAGAATTTTACTTGAGAACATGTTAGAAAATGGAGATTTGCAGGTATCGAAATGCTTCTATTTCTGGGCATCCAGCCAGCAAAGGGAAAACACCTGGGCTTTCCGAAATTACCATCTCCTAATCAGATCTCAAAAAGATTGTCCTGTAACCTCATTCTGTGTGGAATAGCTCTGAGAACATCATATATTCACCACTAAACAGCTACAATGTATGTAATTACATTGTATTCTGCCACGGTTCTGTTTGCAACGCAGATAAGAATTTGGTCAGTGCGGGATTGTGTTAACTGTTTTATTTTAGCATTATCAAAAGAAAATGAGAACAATAACACTATAGACATACAAATGAATTCAACGACTAGAAAGATAAACAGGATAATAATAAATAAAGTAACAAAAAGGCAATATGTAATTATATATATGACAGACTAGCAACAGAATACAATGTTTGACCGTTATGTATTCACACCCCATAAATGCCACTGCCCTAAGCTGGAGTATCTCTCTGTAGCCTTCTGCCAACTCATGAAATGATCTCGTTCCCCTGAACCACTGCTTTGGATTGAGCACAGACAGACAGAAAATTGTTTAGTGGTTTTTTTTTTGTTTTTAAATGATGAGCTTTATCTGCATGATAGGACAGGGTTTATTCAACAAGCCCTGTGGGTTCCAATACCATTAATGTGAGTTAAGACATGATCAGACTGCAAAGGAAAATGCAGCAGGATATTACCATGTAACATTTCCTATTGGGCTGAAGCATTCTGTCTGGAAATGAATACACGGTCTGCAACTTCCAGAAACAACTGGACTATACACTTCCAGAGGTCTCAAGCCCCTTCTACTTAAACAGCGGAGCTACGGAAATTATCGTAGTGATAATCCCTACAGTATTAGCTCCCCCAAAACTCGCCATCCCACAGCACACTGCGGACATATACTGGTGTTATGGGGATATTTCATTGTGCAATGATGGTTAAAGCACAACGCCCAAGGGTAACGTTCTTGTGGGTAGAGATTGGGGGATTTTTGGGGATCAGCTGGTTTCTTCGGTCCACGGATTTCAGCGGATCAATCTGAAAAAGGGCGATTCGCGTTTTGCAGATTTGTTTTATTATTATTGCCAGTACCCTCCGCGAATTCTGCAATCCGCCAACGGGTTGTAACCTCGCAGATGGAAACCACCCAAATCCATTTACAGATATTTGGGGGTCACATCAGTGAAAATACGGGAAATGGATTTGGATGGATTCACCCATGTCTAATTGTGGGTACGCCAATCAGTAATGGTGATCTGATCCAAAGGGAACACCATTTGGAAGGCCTACACGTTTCATGGACATCTCCATCACTGATTGGCTCAAAGACAATGCTGCAAGTGTGAATTTTAGTCCATTACAGGTAGCCCTTCACAGTGGCGTAGCTACTGCCCGGGATACTCGGAATACCCAGGCACATCCCCGGGGTCCCAGCTCAGGCGGGACTGAAGGGAGCTGGGACCCTCCCTCCAGACTCATGATGAACCCCACCAAGTGGTTACAGAGGCCTCGCTCTCTTCCCCACAGCAATGAAACCAATTGCCGAGGAAGAGAACGGAACTCTGTAACGGAGCAGCCCTCCTCTATCGACGTCGCGGCATCATGTGATGCTGCGTCATCATGACAACGCGACATCACATTGCTGTGACAACGCGCCGACACACGACGCAGCAGCGTTTCCCCAGAGCCCCTGAGATGGTAAAATGTCAAATGTAAATCCCTGGAATTGTTCAATCACTGGAAGACTTCCAATTCTCACCCCATTCTCACCCCATTCTCACCCCATTCTCACCCCATTCTCACCCCATTCTCACCCCATTCCAATTATGAAAATTAAATACCGTACGAAACAGACGCATCTAATGCTGCTTTTAATAGCAGCATCTCCTAGGAGAAAAGTGACCATTTGCCAGTGGTATGTTAACCGGGTTAAAAGTGGATGATTGACAGTATTTTTTAACACTTTCAAATATATTACATGCATCTACTGTAGAAAGCAACAGCTAAAATATCAAACCGCATTAAACATTTTTACATTGGCGTTGCAGCAAAATGATGCTTCATTTTACTTCTAAAAAACATAGCGAGCGTATCTTTTTTATAGAATTCAGGAACTGCTCGCTGCTCGCTGCTCGCTGCTCGCTGCTCGCTGCTCGCTGCTCGCTGCTCGCTGTCGCTGCTCGCTGCTCGCTGCTCACTGCTCGCTGCTCACTGCTCACTGCTCGCTGCTCGCTGCTCACTGCTCACTGCTCAGCATAATAATTGCTTGGTTGCGGTTCTTTAAAGAAGCGACACTTCTAAAATAACGCCAACTAACGTACCCCGAGTCATATGCCTATATCAACAGAGCTTATACACTAACTTTGTTTAGGATGACTGATTTCATTACATAAACAATTCATCTTCATCAGCAGCATCCTGGTTAAGATGCTGGATTAGTTATAAAGTGAGTGCTAAAAGTGCTGTAGAGTTCAGGGTAATTAATTCCTTCCCGATCCTAAGATTGATGGGAAGGAAGTCAAATTAGTTACAGATCAGGATATAGCTTTCAACTCCGTTAGCAGCTTTGCCCTTTAAGAGGTGCTGATGGAAGTTCACAGCCAAATAGCCGTCCCATTTCATACTGAGCTTGCCACACATTTTACAAACATATTATTGAGTATAAATCTTCCGTATACCTATTCCAAGTCAGAACTGTGTTAAAATAACTGTTACTGGGAATATACAAAATGTCTTAATATTGTCACCTCAGAGAAATGTACACCGGTTTTAATGTTGAGATACCTTCCCGGGCAGCACCAGGAAAATCGTGAGAGATGTTAGATGTTTCAATATTGAAATGTTTGGAAACACGAGAACCTTTGCTTTTGAACATCATTGCTTTTTCTGCCATTGAAGACTCAACATCAGTTAGATCTAGTAGACACAAAGGGCAATATATTCTAAGCAGTGCTATACCATAAGACACCTTACAACACCGTAAGACACGTTGCAGCCTACTCGTTTTGGCCCAGATTCACTCAACGGTGCTATGCTTTAGTACGCCTTAACACCAATTTAAGTGTACAGGCGAGTTATTTGGTTAATGAAAGTGTTGTAGCGCAAACTCAGTCCACGGGAACAAATGCGTTAATCAGACTACACTATAGTAGGACGGTGCAGGGACCAGGGTTGAGTATATCAGTCCAGTCCAGGGAATAGTACACTATAGTAACCCAGCATTTGCAACAAACATTTTCTGGAGCCATGGGTGCAATTGCTGCTCTATTGATGCGCAGACGCTACCTGGCAGTGCTTGATATTCTTAAGAATGTAAATAATTTATAGCACTAGAGTTAATGTATTTGGCATGTCTGGTGAAGCGGTTCTCCAGAGGTACCGCCTAAAACCTTACTAACACCTTACTAACACCATACTAGCACCTGACACCATCATGGCAATTTTTGAATTTATTCAGGCTGATCTAGAGCCTAAAATACCAATTTCATTTTTATCAGTCCACTAAACAAACTCCTGGCAGCTTTGCATTTTTGTGCTATAGAGTAATTTCTGGGTAATTTCAGGGTACAGCAGCGGTTTCTGTGGTACATTCCCTAATCTGCTTTTCCTCACATATTGAAGCAGGTATGGAGGGCATTTCTCTCAATCAAATTCCCTCAGGATCACCTGGCTAATGCTGACACCAAACTCCAATGTTACCCAGTTAGCGCACTTTTGTTTTTTTGGGAGCTGTGGACTGCACCCACATAGCACACGTACCTCTCCAAAGAGGGAGGAAGCCATTTACAGGAACCGGAAAGTCTCCCATTCCATAAATATCCAACTCACTTGTGATGCTCCACTTATCACCAATCTGGTTGCTAAATGGTTGTACCCATGGCACTCTCATATTTACAACCAGCAGAGTCTCGACAGCCAATGGAATGGCTTCTTCTTAAAAAAAAATGGCACCTTATTTTACTTATTTTCAATGAATTATCCCTATGTACTAAGCATTGCAAAAAGGAATTTTTTATATAAAATTGATGCACGGACATCCCAAATTATATTGCACATAAGCGTCCAAAAAAAGTGTAGCCCTCTCCTTTGGCAGAAACACAAGGGATGCGCACGGTGCGCCTACTGTATGTAAATAGTTATGCACTAAAGTAAATTTAACCTGCAGTAAGTGCTAAAAAGTCAGTTTTTTTTATTGTTAGCCAACGTGCTGATGAAAGTGCGTAGAGACATCGAAATATTCACACAGCAAATAAAGTTCTGATTTTATTTATTACTAGTTTGCCATTCTCTCCGGAACTGTCCTGGAAATGTGCAGTTGCAATCTCTGCCAGGATGTGAGCTCTCCGCTAAGTATTCATTTTTTGGGGCGTGCAGCCCCACTCTTGTACTTTTATGCCACAAATCCACTATATTTGGTGCATTTAGTGCATGTCGTTGAGGCTTCCAGCATTCCTATAGCTGATAACACTATGCATGAGGAAGTCAGGGAGTGTTGTGGTTTTAAGAAGCACTTGATCGTTTCTTTGAGTTCTGAACCATGCAATTGTGTCCGGTAATCCTAAACTGCATTCTTGGCTCCAGTTCCTCCTACCTTACACCATAACATATGGATGTTGCCAAATGATTCACATTTCTTGGCTGATAAATAATTTGAGCCCAGAGGGGGACAGCTCTCTGGAAGATAATGCATTTCCTTTTTCTCCTTAGAACAGGGTTATCCAAAGAATGCATTACTCTCTATTTGTTGACTCCCAGCCTTCTTGGGATTGCCATGGGCACAGGTCTTCGCCAGCTCACACTATCACTATAATGAACATTCCATTGGAACATAGCAATGCCTTACTAGCCCCTTTGGTATGCAACGGGGGAGGATAGTTAGTCTAGTTTTAGGAATATATTAAACACCTTGGTAGGCCTTAGTGGCCATGATTAGCTTGCTACGTCGGCTACTAAGGGGTTCATATTAGTGTCAAATCATCATTTCTGTATTTAATGTAGTTGTAATATCTATTCTAGGATGACTAGTCTTATGTTGCCTAGGTCTATAGTGGCCATTATACACATTGCCACCTGGGCTAGGGGATACAAATCTGTGATATTATTTGGAGGTAGCCCGAGTTTAATGAATAGCATGTGAATAAGTCATTTGGAGTTAATTACTCATTTGCATTTTGTCGCCGTAGAAAGCCTGTTGCCGCTGCGTTAAGTGATAACGTTAGTGATTAAGTCGTTAAATAATATTAGTGTTAAGCACTGATAACGCCAGACATTTCATTTATCAACTATAGTAGTGGATTTCTTCAACTCTCTACTGGCGGATTGCACCTTCATTTGGCATTTATCCATTACCCTTCCTGATACCTGAAAGGAAGAAGCTTTTCTTTACACAGAATAAGAGCAATTTTCGTGGTATTGTTCTCTCTCCCAAAACTGCAAAACAATGCTGCCCTCATTGAATAAATATAAAGGGCTCTGCATTGTATTGTAGTGACGTGTTGCAGACTTTCAAGCTGGTAAATAAAGTATTTATTCAAGCCTTGTATTAAATCAGGTAATTACTTCTAATGGTAGAATGGTTAGTGGTTGGAAGGAACACTTTGCGGCTTGAAACGCATAGGAGGGAGACTATGGACATTTCTGTTTAATGTACCTGCAGGAATAAGGCCTTCTATTTTCTGACCTTGGGTTTTGCATTACAACTCATAGCCGTTTTTTGCTGCCGCTCCGGATACCCATCCTTTGCCATTTCTATTGAACTTAGCGAGGCGCGAGGCGCGCGTTGGAGAGAGTGTGGGAGTCGCAATCCATAATGCAGACGCTGCTTACATAAAGCCGCTAGGACCGACAGGACCGGCACAGCGATCACAGGATATTCGCCAGACAAAGCAATACCATAGAGCGGTGACTGGTTACAGAGATAAAATAGTGACCTGTTCCTTTTCTATGATGTGGTTTAATTCCTGAACCTTCTGATAATAATCTGGAGACTGAGAAACAATTGGGATTGGAGACTTTCCAGAGACATGGCTGCCGGAGGCCCAAACTACGTAGGTGAAATCTTGTTTAAGAATGTACTCTGTTCCTTATGGCCCCTATTCCATATGTAGCCAGGACTGCCCTCACTGGCAGAAAGTCCTGGTAAGAGCAGGCCTGCCAGTACGTATCATGGGGGTTCTCCACTCCCAGCAGTGCCCTTTAGTGACAGGGGGAGTAGGTGGAACTAGACCTGAGTATATCCAATCATGGATCAGAACTGTTGCCCTCCTCCTGGTTGTACTTAAGGGGGATTGCCGCCAAATTCAGTAGTGCCTCTCCCTATTTAAGAGAGGCAGGTCACACAGCAGAGTTTCTGAGCATTGGGCCTTCTCTGTTCCTCTTCCCCTTGGGGGAGAGTGAGTGTGGACCTTTCTTCTGCCTCTGCTAGAGGGGTAGGGAAGAGCCAGGACCACTGCGGGGGCCCTTGACCCATAGTGGTTGTCCAGGGACCATCCTACAGCTGGGTATCCGACTCAGAGACTGTAATTGGGCATTCCACTGCCGTGTTGTGAGTGCTGACCCAATAAAACTGTTCCTGTTCCAAATACCTCCTGCCTGGTGTGTGATCTTACTGGGGAAGGAGAGGGAGTAATTCTACCATAGGAGATCGCCTCCATACATCTGGAGCCTGCGGCAGATGGAGGTGCTGCACTGCTAGAGAACCATGTGTGGTATGTACCCCAGAAACCTGTCCTGTGTCCCCACAACCATCGGCGGATGACTCAGCCCTCCTGCTTACCAACAGGTAGCATGCACCACACACGCTGTAATGGCAGAATCTCCCATCGGGTGGGGGAAACACTGTTACACATAAACTTAAAGCTGTCCCCCTCCCCCCCCCCCTTGCTCAAACATAGTTCAGCTCCATTGAAAAGAAAGCCTACAGTACAGTATATTAAATATATGGCCTATATCTCCATGTACCACAGGTGGTGAAAGTGTATAGTATAACTCACACTGGCAGTGACATATTACATGAGGTATTATTACAGTAAATTGTTAACATCACTTGAGGGTTGGATTAAGTAGTCATACTGTACACATCACTATTTGAAACTGCATTCTAGTAATTTTCAAAGGAATTGTTGCTTCAATCCTTTTGACGCCTGAGGGGCCAGCGACACAACACATTGCTAGCCATTCTGGCAATAAAACTATAAATATCCCCTTTATTACTTAGCAACGACCTTCTGATAACGTAATCACTAACTCACTCATTCATTCATGGCTTCTGAATTCTTCTCATCTTTCAGTTGTGTGTTTTTCTTAAATCTGTACCATATTTGTGTACATCTTGGGTGCCCCAGGCGAAGACCAATGGATATCATATCCCAAAAGCCTTGTTTGAATAAGAGAGTTATGTAGGTCTCCCGATCATAACACATTCTTATCCTTTTACCATAACCACACTCAACAAGCACCCTGATTCGATCACTGACAGAATTGGGCTAATCCTTCCCTTAATTGCACAATCAACGCCGTCTTTTAATTCCTCACCCACAAACGTCTCTGAGTGTTCCTTACCATAACATCGCCACCTACACCTATGTCACTCAACTGCTAGCAATGCTGTTTTGGTAAACTTTTCACCTAGTGGGTAATTCGATAATGCAAACTCTGGTTAAGCATATCATTATACTTTAATGGGATAAATGAATTCTGCGTGTATCGGGAAATGGGAACATTTAGTAAAACATGAACAGCTAGAAAAAAAATGTCAGAACGTGATGTCATTCTGCCTCAATTAAAACCCTATTTCTGAATCCAAGCTCCAAAACACATGGTCCTTCTTTACACAATGTTATTGGCAAGCAATGCAGATAATTTGTATTAGCTGATAAAGCAGTAAGTAGCAGTTGTCCAGATAAGTAACTCAACTATTATTTAAAATATATTTGCCAAACGTAAGCATCTGGCTTGCTCCAAGCTTTAATTTTTCTCTAGGGCTCTTTTGCTATCATATTTAAATAACAAATCTAAATTATTACCCACTCGCTGAACAATGGACTGTTTAAAGTGACCTTATCTTTTATCCATACACAAGTTTTACATAACTAAGGATAAGTCAAGGTTAGCCAAACAAGGGCTGCATTTAACACGATGCTGTTTTTCTGAATAACCGTGTATACTGTATGTATGGTGTGTATTTGTGTGCTCAGTGAAGCCGTATTGATAAACTCATTGAGAACGGGCTCCTGCACAGGAAGTTCAGTTTGATAGAAAATCTGAAAATATATTAAGGTTAATTTGATTTAGATAAGAACATTAAGACCGCTTCCTTTCCTGCTTTTTGGCACTTCATGATATTACATAAAGGGAATTTTGTATATGAGTTAAAGACTTTGATTAAAGACACAGTCCCACATAGGAAAACGTGAGCCAATGATTGGGTTCTGTTTAGTGGCTTTGCAATGCATTGCTGTCTCACTGGCAGCAACGGGGTTAATAGATTAAAACTGTAAGTGATTCATTTTTTTTACAAATACTTGCGTTATTTTGGAAAATGTTCATTTGTTTGTGTTTACAATAAGGGCTTTCATATGTGCAATGCCTGTTAATCCTGGAGATGTGAAAACGCGTCAAATTTCCCTCCGCCATCAGTTCGATTAAACTTTTTTTTTAAATAGTTTGAAAGCTTGAAAATATGGGATATAAACTTTTACCCTTAAAACTTCAGCCGGAATAGACACAATTGAAGGGAACGAGAAATTTTAAATTGTGTGTGCGTGTGTGTCATGTACCAAGGGGTACAGTATACATGAGAGATACCTGTGAGCAAAGCTAAAGGCCGGAGATACCTGGGAAATATTCTAATTTGAACCATTTGAGTATATTTAGTGAATCCCAAATTAACTTTTTTCCTCTCTCTCCTCTCTCAAAAAAGCTCTACTTGGGACTGCATCAATAAATTGCAAGTGACACATTGAAATCCGCAAAACATCATGTATAATTCGGAATAGATATGAAAGAAACAAGCGCACTTAGAAAGATTAACCACTTTGTGCTGTAATACATTGCTGGCCTCTCTGGAAGAAAAGGGGTTAAAAGGAAAATATAATAAAGAAAGGGAAATAATTCCCCAAACTAGTGTTCTAGGGTGGGCTGATAGTGTCCAAATAACTTGTTGTTATAATGTTCATGAACAAACAATGCTCTTTGACAAAGCGCACACATGCGCGAAACGCGTCAGAGGTGCTATCTATCTTTATGATGTTGTCAATGGCTCAATAAATATTCGCAATATATCTTTGAGCGATCCAGCCGTATTACTTTTTTGAAAGCAGTGCACTGCTTATTCTTTCCCCAACGGGATTCCACTTCCGGCAAACAGAAAATATGTCCTTGAAATCAAAATGTAAGATGTACTTCCAAATAAACCAGCACAGTTCTATAATATGTCAAGTCTTTTTCTGCAGGTGAGTACGGCAGAGAAGAGATCAAGGGTGGGCACTTTCACTGGCGTTTTGACTTTGGTTCCAAAATTATTTTTTGTCATTTGGTTTTGCCAAAACATGTCAAAAATGCTAGAAAGTTTTTTTTTTTGTTTTTTTTTAGAAATTTGGGCAAAAATGTTCAAACTTTCAACTTTTCTCTTAAAATAGGAAATGCCTACTGTAGTTGAATCACATTAAAGATCCCTTTAGTTATTTGCAGTTATTAACAAATGCTTAGCCTGCTTATAAATAGCACCAGTGTTTGCCAGGCCCGGCAACTACAACATCTGGTAAACTATTGGCTGCCAACACAGTCTGGGAGGAAAAAACAAAGTTACATTAGGATTAGGTGGAGCCGAGCGGTTACACCAGAGACACCTCGGAAGATCTGTGGTTGCACAATTCTGCAGGCTAGCAGCTCAGTCGTTGCATGCTCTCTCCCTTTCTTGTAACACAGATTGACAAGGCCAAGGGAAGTTCATCTGCCACTCAGCTCCTTCTGCCAGTTTCACTGGTAAACGAGTCTATTCTTGTTTTCCGGGAGGTTTTGTTCCCTGCTACTGTACCTGAACATTTCCCCAAACATTTCTCGTGTTTGTCTTTTATTTTCTTTGAGGGTTAGCTCAATCCTTACACAAAGAGGTGCAAAAAAATTTAGGATCCTTGGTTGACCTTATGTAAGCAGCTGCTGCCTTTTTAATAGAGGGGTATTGTTCTTCAATGTGCTGCCATGCTACTGTCTGTAGTACAAGGTTAGCTGTAAACGCTCTTTTCATCTATCAAGCGTTTAATCTATGATCTCAATAGAGATGTGTGAACTTTTTGCCCCTAAAAATGCAAGCGAGTGATAGCTTACAGGTATAATACCTCCCAAGACACTCACTTATATAACACGTGGAGAGGTACCGGTAAACCCACCTTAGATGCCTAGAAAATATGCTCATTTAAATATGCAAATGAGCTACTCTCCTGTTGTCCAAAATCCATATTTTAGGGTAAAAATGTTCTATTGGTGAAATACCGGTAAGACAATTTTGCTCAATAATATCAAAGTTCAATTGAAATTGCGCAGCAGAAAAGAACGGAGATGCCCTCACAACCTAGATTGAACAATAATAATGATGAGAGGTTAGTGCACTAGGGAAGGGGTGCGCAAACTGGGGGGCGCGGGATTTTGTTGCAGCAGCCCACGCTCTTCCCCGAGGCATTTAACTTAAATGCCGGGGGTCCTCGCGAGGCCTATGCAACCTCAATTTACAGGGGCTCTGTAGTCTTCTGGATGCGTCGCCATGGCAAAGCGGCATCGAATGACACCACGGTGTCATGGGACGTTTGCATCACCATGGTAATGCGCGTCAAATGATGCTGCGGGGTCACATGATGTCACATGACCCGCGGGCTCATTTGACGCCGGGTCACAGAGAAGGGGGGGGCGGAGCGCTGGGGCTGTCGCACAGGGGGGTGCAGCTCCAAAACTTTGCACATCCCTGCACTAGGGGATTGTAATGGAGTAATGGAAGAAGTCCTGTTGACATGTGCTCTCCTAAGGAGGGGAGAAGACAGGGAGGACCCAATACCATGCACTCGTACTGCTCAAACATATGGATATTAGTCTGATCGATAGTAGGTAGGCTGAGTGACAGGTAGTACCTAGTGAAAAGTAGGGTTGCCAAGTGTCCAGTATTTAACTGGACTGTCCTGTATTTGGACGCTGTCCAGTAATAAATCAGAGGTAATACTGGACATGTATGTGTCCAGTATTATCTCTCTGGACATAGGGACCTTACCGGCTTGGTGGGGCCGCAGGATTTCCCCCTAGCAGGGAGATAGCAGGGCTGTTGCTAGGGTGTTGGGCAGCTCCCTCCATCCTGATTGGCTGCTGCTGGATAATGCAACCAACAAGGAGGAGGTGTCAGGAGCCTGGTGGTTGGACAAAGGAGTGGCGGAAACAGCATGGAGCGGAGAGATGTGTGTGTGTGTGTGTGTGTGTGTCGAGCGCGTCGCGCATTTCACCATTGTGTCCAGTATTTTTGGAGAAGCCACCTGGCAACCCAACGTCACACCTGTGATGGTACAACCTGGTGTACTAACTAGGTGGGCGGTTGGTCCATATACAGATGCAACCACCAGTATTCGACCACATCACAGTCTAAATTTACGGCCAATTCGCCAAATACCCCATGAGATGGTCCACAGCAGACTAGTGGCCCATCAGATTAACACAGCGGGGGTCCCTGCTGTGTGAATCCTGCCGGGTTCTACTGTCTGTAAGAGACGCGCTGATCGGGGGATTTAAACTAACCAGAGGGACACCGGCATCCCGTAACGGGACCTGTAACTCAGAAAGCAGGGGGTCCCCGGACCTGAAATCAATGCGGTTTAGCTCTGGAGACCGCGTGCTACAATACTGTAATATTAAAATGAAAATAAACCCCCCCCGCGATCGCCTGTTATTGGTGCGCAGGTAGAGTGACTGGTTCAGGTACAGACAGGAAGAACCCGGTAGGATTCACACAGTGCGAGTCCCATTAAAACGCAGGGACACCCCGCTGTGTTAATCCCGGTGGGTCATTAAGTCTGCTGCGGCCAAATCTCAGGGGTTTTGATCGTAATCTCAAAGTTTTCCCAGAGATGTGGTCGAATACCGGTGGCTGCATCTGTAGTTAGGGTATTAGACTGTGAGTCCTCAAACGGTGTTTCCCAGTATCCCCAGGTGTCGCTAGTGAGTGAATACTCCCTACCAAGGAATCAGCCTAAAGCAGTTTAAAATCTGTTGTGTCAATGTATGACCCTTGAGCTATATGGTAAGGACACCGGGTAGCCAATGTACCTATGGGTGAGGCGGGTGCAATCTATGGCTGCGCAGTCTCAGTTGCTGCCGGGTATGGGGGCCAGGGGGGCACCTGATGTCTTAGATAATCACCCTGCGGTTGACCTGTCACTAATGATTTCAGTGTACTGGTCCTACACAGTAATGTAGTAATCTGTGTTGTAATTAAACATTATTTTTAAATACGGTTCATATCCTCACTTCAATATTGGGTCCTCTGCCTGGTCTCTAGTTGACTAGGGCTCTAATATCTTAATTATATGGACATCCGCTCACCTAGTCAGTACACCAGGTTGTACCATCAAAGGTGTCACAATACTTTTCACCAGGTACTATCTGTCACTCAGCTTTCCTACTGCCGGTCTGCCTAATACCCACATGCTTGAGCAGTATAAGTGCATGTTATTTGGGCCTCCCTGTCTTCTCCCCTCCTTAGGAGAGCATCTGTCCCAAGGACTTCTACCTCCAATTTAAATTGAAATTGACAAGGTTTCTCTTCGACATCATACAGTACATTTCTCCCAAGCGTTTTAGGCAAAAAAAAAATTCTAATGTTTTGGTGATTTTTTTTACTTTTTGGAAAGTTGAGCGACACATTCTGTAGGTGACCAGAGTTGGTAAATTTCACACTTCTCTAGTTCTCAACTATTTTCTATTGGCTATTGCATTTACTGTGCTTTTAACCCAGAATAGGCAAAATACAGCAGACCAACACTATTCATTTATTTCCTTTCATTTCTGTACCATAAGATTACATGTGCTTTTCCATTCTCCTCAATATGTCTCTGAGAATATTGAACACTGGATCACTTATTCCTGGCGGTGATAAATAGAGCACACTGTCTAGTTTAGGAAATGATTCACTTTGTGATTGACCACATGCGAGTCTTGTGCAGCTAGACATTGAGTAGGACAGTGACATAATAGCCAATGACCTTCCACAGCGGTTCTTATTTGCAGCCATATGAGGTCGTGCCGAGGTGCAGCAGGGAATATTATCCAGCAGTTTGTCCTGTACGCAAAGTAAGGGTGAGCACTGGCACTGGGCGTTTTGGTTCTGAATTTTAACCACATTATAGAAAAAAAACTCCCCAAATGCAGGAAGATACTTGAATCTTATACTATATAATTGAAAGCACTGTATGCCTGCCTGCCTGCCTGCCTGCCTGCCTGCCTGCCTGGATGTCCAGGGTCCCTAGGGGAAATCTCATTGATCTCTTGGCCCGCCCCCGCACACCTCTCATTGGCCTGAGGTGGAGTGACGGGCCAAAGGACACACAGGGACACACACACACACACACACACACACACAGGGACACACACACACACACGCACACGGACGGACACACACACACACAATCCCCTCCCGGGTGCCCCTCACTCTCCCCCGTCAGCTGGACCGCACCTCAACTTCCACACACCCCCCCCCCCACCCTCCCTGTGCCCAAATTTACCCGGAGTCCCGTGTACACACACACACACACATTCCCACCCCCCCAAGCTCACACACACCTCACCCCCCCCCCAAGCTCATCCCCCCCCAAGCTCACACCCCCCCCCAAGCTCACACCCCCTCACCCCCCCAAGCTCACACCCCGGCGCCGCTACAGTCAGCGGGGGAGCGGAGCGAGCGCCCAGGACACACGCGGGGGAGCGGCCACAACACGCGGCCTCCCACCTCACATCCACGTGGGAGCGGCTGGATGAGTGAGGCAGCGGCCGGATGAGTGAGGCAGCGGCCGGATGAGTGAGGCAGCGGCAGGATGAGTGAGGCAGCGGCAGGATGAATGAGGCAGCGGCAGGACGGGTGAGCTCCCCCCCCCTCCACATGCTACGTGCTGCTCTTGCCCCTCCGCTCCCGGCTCCCCCCTGTTACCGCGTGACAGGCCGCGGGACGTGAGATGGGAGGGGGGATGCCCCTCCGGTCCCGGCTCCCCCCTGTCACCGCGTGACAGGCCGTGGGACGTGAGATGGGAGGGGGGATGCCCCTCCGGTCCCGGCTCCCCCCTAGGCCGCGGGACGTGAGATGGGAGGGGGGATGCCCCTCCGGTCCCGGCTCCCCCCTAGGCCGCGGGACGTGAGATGGGAGGGGGGATGCCCCTCCGGTCCCGGCTCCCCCCTAGGCCGCGGGACGTGATATGGGAGGGGGGATGCCCCTCCGGTCCCGCCCCCCCCCTGTCACCGCGTGACAGGCTGCGGGACGTGAGATGGGAGGGGGGATGCCCCTCCGGTCCCGGCTCCCCCCTGTCACCGCGTGACAGGCCGCGGGACGTGAGATGGGAGGGGGGATGCCCCTCCGGTCCCCGCTTCACCTTCTCCCCACCGTTGTCCACGCTGCCTGCGCAGGAGGAGGGGGGGGGAGCGGGTGTTGGTGCTGGTGTGTGTAATTGTGTGAGACTGTGTGTGAGTGTCTGTGACTGTGTGTAAGTGTGTGTAAGTGTCTGTGACTGTGTGAAACTGTGTGTAAGTGTCTGTGACTGTGTGTGACTGTGTGTAACTGTGTGTGACAGTGTGTGTAAGTGTTTCACAGTGTGAGAGTGTGTGAGTGTGTGTAAGTCTGTGTAAGTGTCTATGACTGTGTGAAACTGTTTGAAACTGTGAAAGTGTGTGTAAGTGTGTGTGAGTGTGTGTAACTCTCTGTGATTGTCTGTAACTGTGTGTGTGTGTGTGTGTGTGTGTGTGTGTGTGTGTGTGTGTGTGTGTGTGTGTGTGTGTGTGTGTGTGTGTGTGTGGTGCACTGTGCAGTGTGAGCAATGAGCAGTGTGTCAGTGTGTGCAGTGTGAGCAATGACCACTGTGTGTGCAGTGTGAGCAGTGTGTGTGCAGTGTGCAGTGTGTGTCAGTGTGAGCAGTGTGTGTGCAGTGTGAGCAATGAGCAGTATGTGTGCACTGTGTGCAGTGTGAGCAATGAGCAGTGTGTCAGTGTGTGCAGTGTGACCAATGAGCAGTGTGTGTGCAGTATGCAGTGTGTGTCAGTCTGAGCAGTGTGTGTGCTGTGTGCAGTGTGACCATTGAGCAGTGTGTGTGCAGTATGCAGTTTGTGTCAGTGTGTGCAGTGTGAGCAGTGTGTGTGCAGTGTGCAGTGTGTCAGTGTGAGCAATGAGCTGTGTGTGTGCAGTGTGAGCAGTGAGCAGTGTGTGTGCAGTGTGCAGTGTGTGTCAGTGTGACCAGTGTGTGTGCAGTGTGCAGTGTGTGTCACTGTGAGCTGTGTGTGCGCAGTGTGCGTCAGTGCGACCAATGAGCAGTGTGTGTGCAGTGTGCAGTGTGTGTGTACAGTGTGCAGTGTGAACAATGAGCAGTGTGTGTCAGTGTGAGCACGGTTCACATCCCGGGCAACGCCGGGTCTCTCAGCTAGTAGCATAATAAAGAGTGGAAACTGCTTAAAATAAGTATAAATCTTGTTAGGAAATAAAGATAATATTCCTAAAAGACGAAAAATACTTGGAATAGATATGTGGAGAAACACCTAGAGATAAGCACTTGTCCTGGTGCTCGAAATAATTTGGGGTTTTATATTTGGTTTTTGGAATGCGCAGTTCTGATGCTCCGTTTCCCCATTTCTAACGCAAAGTGCACGTTTCTTTCCGAGGTGGAAACAGTTGCTCACTTGCTCGGTGCTTGAAGCTGGGTATGCTTAATAATGCTTAATAATGCTGATCGAGTAATTAAAGCTTTTGCCTGATTTCAAGGATCAGTCACATAACGAACCACATGGACAAATGGCTTTTATATGTTTAACCTTTAGAGTACCGGGTCGGGCAGCACCAGAGGGCTTCCAGTTCTGCCAGGTTATGTGATCACTCCTGGACGATCACATGACTGCTTTCAGGTCACGGAGGGTAGAACCAGAAGTTGAAAGGATTCCACTCCCGTTTGGATCAGGCTGGCCACTCTGTCGAAGTTACATAGTATGTATGTGTAACCCTTGTTCCCCCCCCAGACTCATCTGTGGTGTCTAGGGTGTGTGAGGGCAGATTACATGCGTAGTGGTGGTGCATACCTGCGAGGAACAGGAGGGCCTGAGCTTCCCGCGTTGTTATTGGGGAGACAGGACCAGGCTTCTGGGGTGGTAGCCTCCATGCTTTCTTAGTGGTGCAGCGCCTCCATCTTCTATACTCCCAGGAATATGGGATAGGACCTATATAGAAGAACCCCCTTGGTCCCAGGGTGAATGCTCCAGACTCACACAACAGTCTTTGCATAAAAGGATTGTCTCTTTATTGGTTAGATCAGCGACTCCAAATGTAGTAGCGACCAGCAGCCACAACAACAACAGCAAAGTCTCGTTATTCACTCTCCTCCTCTCCTTCCCTCCAAGTCTCTCCTCCGACAGGATGGTCTGGGCTGGGGCGTCAATACCCCGCAGCCCACCTCAGAGGTTATCCTCGGAGTGGGGAATGGATTCTCCCATCACACCAGCCTGGGGGGTGAGGGGCATTGGTCCACCGGGTCTATGATACTATCAGCTCCACTCAAAGTGGCTGAGTCTCTCCTCTCCTCTCTTTGATCCTGCACGACTGCACAGGTGAGACCGCACTGTCTCCTCCAACTCCTCGGACAGAACAGCTCGAACAGCACTAACAGACTAACCGTCACTTACAGGAGCTGGCTGCTAAATATAGAGTCCGCCCCACCCCTCATGATGTCAGCAGAACCTCCCCTCTGGCTCACGCCTGCTGCAGAGTCAGGGGCCTGCATCTACCACTCAGGGCAGGGCTTGGAAGGGGGAAAACCCAAGATGACTACTGGTGCCTGCCCTTAACAGGACTTACCACAGTAGAAGGAAGATAGGTATAGCCTGTGCTGTTTACAGGGGGCTACATATGTATGTCTTTATATAGCGCCATTAATGTACATAGCGCTTCACAGCAGTAATACACGTGACATTCATATAGATAACAAATAATATAAAAAACATAATGGGAAGAAGTGCGTCAGACATAACAGTAACATTTAGGAAGAGGAGTCCCTGCTCTGAAGAGCTTACAATCTAATTGGTAGGTAGGAAGAACGTACAGAGACAGTAGGAGGGCGTTCTGGTAAGTGCATCTGCAGGGGGCGAAGGTTTATGTATCAGGTCTATAGTATTAGCAACAGAGCTATTCATATGCTTTGTTAAGCAGGTGTGTTTAAAGGTAGGCCTTAAAGGTAGATAGAGAGGGTGCTAGTCGGGTATTGAGGGGAAGTGCATTCCAGAGGTGTGGGGCAAAAAGTGAGAAAGGTTTAAGGTGGGAGAGGGCTTTAGATACAAAGGGGGTAGAGAGAAGACATCCTTGAGCAGAACGCAAGAGTCGGGATGGTGCATAGCGAAAAATTAGGGCTGAGATGTAAGGAGGGGCAGAAGAGTGTAAAGCTTTAAAAGTGAGGAGGAGAATTGAGTGCGAGATGCGAGATTTGATAAGAAGCCAGGAGAGTGATTTCAGCAGGGGAGACGCTGAGACAGATTTAGGAAAGAGTAGAGTGATTCTGGCAGCAGTGTTTAGGATAGATTGTAGGGGAGACAGGTGAGAGGCAGGAAGGCCGGACAGCAGGAGGTTACAGTAATCGAGACAGGAGAGAAAGAGGGCCGGAGTCAAAGTTTTAGCAGTCGAGTAATAGAGGAAAGGGCGTATCTTTGTTATATTGCGGAGGAAAAAGCAACAGGTTTTAGATACGTTTTGAATGTGAGGGGCGAATGTGAGAGGGGAGTCGAGTGTGACCCCTAGGCAGTGTTAGAAGGACAGGTAGGGTCAAGCTTGCTGTTTTTAAGTAATGGTATAATGGTTGCATGCTTGAAGGAGGATGAAAGGTATCAGAGAAGAGGGAAGAGTTAAAAATCTGTGTGAGCGTAGGGATTATAGAAGGAGTGTGCCGGTCAGTGTCTGTGCAGGTCAGAGTATGTGTGGGAGTGTGCCGGTCAGTGTCTGTGCAGGTCAGAGTATGTGTGGGAGTGTGCCGGTCAGTGTCTGTGCAGGTCAGTGTCTGTGCAGGTCAGAGTATGTGTGGGAGGGTGCCGGTCAGTGTCTGTGCAGGTCAGAGTATGTGTGGGAGTGTGCCGGTCAGTGTCTGTGCAGGTCAGAGTATGTGTGGGAGTGTGCCGGTCAGTGTCTGTGCAGGTCAGAGTATGTGTGGGAGTGTGCCGGTCAGTGTCTGTGCAGGTCAGAGTATGTGTGAGAGTGTGCCGGTCAGTGTCTGTGCAGGTCAGAGTATGTGTGGGAGTGTGCCGGTCAGTGTCTGTACAGGTCAGATTATGTGTGGGTGTGCCGGTCAGTGTCTGTGCAGGTCAGAGTATGTGTGGGAGGGTGCCGGTCAGTGTCTGTGCAGGTCAGAGTATGTGTGGGTGTGCCGGTCAGTGTTTTTGCAGATCAGTGTATGTGTGGGAGTGTGCCGGTCAGTGTCTGTGCAGGTCAGAGTATGTGTGAGAGTGTGCCGGTCAGTGTCTGTGCAGGTCAGAGTATGTGTGAGAGTGTGCCGGTCAGTGTCTGTGCAGGTCAGAGTATGTGTGGGAGTGTGCCGGTCAGTGTCTGTGCAGGTCAGAGTATGTGTGAGAGTGTGCCGGTCAGTGTCTGTGTAGGTCAGAGTATGTGTGGGAGGGTGCCGGTCAGTGTCTGTGCAGATCAGTGTATGTGTGGGAGGGTGCCGGTCAGTGTCTGTGCAGGTCAGAGTATGTGTGAGAGTGTGCCGGTCAGTGTCTGTGCAGGTCAGAGTATGTGTGGGAGTGTGCCGGTCAGTGTCTGTGCAGATCAGTGTATGTGTGGGAGTGTGCCGGTCAGTGTCTGTGCAGGTCAGAGTATGTGTGAGAGTGTGCCGGTCAGTGTCTGTGCACGTCAGAGTATGTGTGAGAGTGTGCCGGTCAGTGTCTGTGCAGGTCAGAGTATGTGTGGGAGTGTGCCGGTCAGTGTTTTTGCAGGTCAGAGTATGTGTGGGAGTGTGCCGGTCAGTGTCTGTGCAGGTCAGAGTATGTGTGGGTGTGCCGGTCAGTGTCTGTGCAGGTCAGTGTCTGTACAGGTCAGAGTATGTGTGAGAGTGTGCCGGTCACTGTCTGTGCAGGTCAGATTATGTGTGGGTGTGCCGGTCAGTGTCTGTGCAGGTCAGTGTCTGTACAGGTCAGAGTATGTGTGGGAGTGTGCCGGTCAGTGTCTGTGCAGGTCAGAGTATGTGTGGGAGTGTGCCGGTCAGTGTCTGTGCAGGTCAGAGTATGTGTGGGAGTGTGCCGGTCAGTGTCTGTGCAGGTCAGAGTATGTGTGGGAGTGTGCCGGTCAGTGTCTGTGCACGTCAGAGTATGTGTGAGAGTGTGCCGGTCAGTGTCTGTGCAGGTCAGAGTATGTGTGGGAGTGTGCCGGTCAGTGTCTGTACAGGTCAGATTATGTGTGGGTGTGCCGGTCAGTGTCTGTGCAGGTCAGAGTATGTGTGGGAGGGTGCCGGTCAGTGTCTGTGCAGGTCAGAGTATGTGTGGGAGTGTGCCGGTCAGTGTCTGTGCAGGTCAGAGTATGTGTGAGAGTGTGCCGGTCAGTGTCTGTGCAGGTCAGAGTATGTGTGGGAGTGTGCCGGTCAGTGTCTGTGCAGGTCAGAGTATGTGTGGGAGTGTGCCGGTCAGTGTCTGTGCAGGTCAGAGTATGTGTGGGAGTGTGCCGGTCAGTGTCTGTGCACGTCAGAGTATGTGTGGGAGGGTGCCGGTCAGTGTCTGTGCAGGTCAGAGTATGTGTGGGAGTGTGCCGGTCAGTGTCTGTGCAGGTCAGAGTATGTGTGAGAGTGTGCCGGTCAGTGTCTGTGCAGGTCAGAGTATGTGTGGGTGTGCCGGTCAGTGTTTTTGCAGATCAGTGTATGTGTGAGAGTGTGCCGGTCAGTGTCTGTGCAGGTCAGAGTATGTGTGAGAGTGTGCCGGTCAGTGTCTGTGCAGGTCAGAGTATGTGTGGGAGTGTGCCGGTCAGTGTCTGTGCAGGTCAGAGTATGTGTGAGAGTGTGCCGGTCAGTGTCTGTGCAGGTCAGAGTATGTGTGGGAGTGTGCCGGTCAGTGTTTGTGCAGGTCAGAGTATGTGTGGGTGGGTGCCGGTCAGCGTCTGTGCAGGTCAGAGTATGTGTGGGAGTGCCGGTCAGTGTCTGTGCAGGTCAGAGTATGTGTGGGAGTGTGCCGGTCAGTGTCTATACAGGTCAGATTATGTGTGGGTGTGCCGGTCAGTGTCTGTGCAGGTCAGAGTATGTGTGAGAGTGTGCCGGTCAGTGTTTTTGCAGGTCAGAGTATGTGTGGGAGGGTGCCGGTCAGTGTCTGTGCAGGTCAGAGTATGTGTGAGAGTGTGCCGGTCAGTGTCTGTGCAGGTCAGAGTATGTGTGAGAGTGTGCCGGTCAGTGTTTTTGCAGGTCAGAGTATGTGTGGGAGGGTGCCGGTCAGTGTCTGTGCAGGTCAGAGTATGTGTGAGAGTGTGCCGGTCAGTGTCTGTGCAGGTCAGAGTATGTGTGGGAGGGTGCCGGTCAGTGTCTGTGCAGGTCAGAGTATGTGTTGGAGGGTGCCGGTCAGTGTCTGTGCAGGTTAGAGTATGTGTGAGAGTGTGCCGGTCAGTGTCTGTGCAGGTCAGAGTATGTGTGGGAGGGTGCCGGTCAGTGTCTGTGCAGGTCAGAGTATGTATGGGAGGGTGCCGGTCAGTGTCTGTGCAGGTCAGAGTATGTATGAGAGTGTGCCGGTCAGTGTCTGTGTAGGTCAGAGTATGTGTTGGAGGGTGCCGGTCAGTGACTGTGCAGGTCAGAGTATGTGTGGGAGTGTGCCGGTCAGTGTCTGTGCAGGTCAGAGTATGTGTGGGAGTGTGCCGGTCAGTATCTGTGCAGGTCAGAGTATGTGTGGGAGGGTGCCGGTCAGTGTCTGTGCACGTCAGAGTATGTGTGAGAGTGTGCCGGTCAGTGTTTTTGCAGGTCAGAGTATGTGTGGGAGTGTGCCGGTCAGTGTCTGTACAGGTCAGAGTATGTGTGGGAGTGTGCCGGTCAGTGTCTGTGCAGGTCAGAGTATGTGTGGGAGTGCCGGTCAGTGTCTGTGCAGGTCAGAGTATGTGTGGGAGTGTGCCGGTCAGTGTCTATACAGGTCAGATTATGTGTGGGTGTGCCGGTCAGTGTCTGTGCAGGTCAGAGTATGTGTGAGAGTGTGCCGGTCAGTGTTTTTGCAGGTCAGAGTATGTGTGGGAGGGTGCCGGTCAGTGTCTGTGCAGGTCAGAGTATGTGTGAGAGTGTGCCGGTCAGTGTCTGTGCAGGTCAGAGTATGTGTGAGAGTGTGCCGGTCAGTGTTTTTGCAGGTCAGAGTATGTGTGGGAGGGTGCCGGTCAGTGTCTGTGCAGGTCAGAGTATGTGTGAGAGTGTGCCGGTCAGTGTCTGTGCAGGTCAGAGTATGTATGGGAGGGTGCCGGTCAGTGTCTGTGCAGGTCAGAGTATGTATGAGAGTGTGCCGGTCAGTGTCTGTGTAGGTCAGAGTATGTGTGGGAGGGTGCCGGTCAGTGTCTGTGCAGGTCAGAGTATGTGTGGGAGTGTGCCGGTCAGTGTCTGTGCAGGTCAGAGTATGTGTGGGAGTGTGCCGGTCAGTGTCTGTGCAGGTCAGAGTATGTGTGGGAGGGTGCCGGTCAGTGTCTGGGAGTCTGTGCTGGCCCTGTATGTTACCCATATTTAAAGGGGCAGATTTCCTTACCTAATTGCCCCCCATCCATTTCTCTTCACTTTTTTACATGTAGGAAGCAGGGGGTCTCTGAAGTTGAACTGTGTTCATTCCACCCCCAGAGGACCTCCTGATTCTCAGGATTCTTTTTAGCCACCAATACTGTCCCCTCCAGCTTAAGAAAATGGAGGTTTAAATCTCCGTCGCGACTTCCTATTGGATGACGTGACATGGGGCACAGATTATAATGAGGGGGGGGGGATATATGGTGCATATATTATAATGAGATATGCCAAATTCTGAATGTCTCTGCCCCAGCTTGCACCTTGGGGAGAGTCAGTAGGAGGAGTTGGGGGGCGTTACATGGTGTATAGATTATAATGAGATGTTCTGCGTCTCTGCTCCAGCTTGCACCTTGGGGAGAGTCAGTAGGAGGAGTTGGGGAGGCGTTACACGGTGCACAGATTATAATGAAATGTATCACATTCTGCATCTCTGTCCCAGCTTGCACCTTGGGGAGAGTCAGTAGGAGGAGTTGGGGGGAGTTACATGGTGCACAGATTATAATGAGATGTATCACAGTCTGCGTCTCTGTCCCAGCTTGCACATTGGGGAGAGTCAGTAGGAGGAGTTGGGGGGAGGTACATGGTGCATAGATTATAATGAGATGTATCACATTCTGCGTCTGCCCCATCTTGCACTTTGGGGAGTGTCAGTAGGAGGAGTTGGGGGGAGTTACATGGTGCACAGATTATAATGAGATGTATCACAGTCTGCGTCTCTGTCCCAGCTTGCACATTGGGGAGAGTCAGTAGGAGGAGTTGGGGGGAGGTACATGGTGCATAGATTATAATGAGATGTATCACATTCTGCGTCTGCCCCATCTTGCACTTTGGGGAGTGTCAGTAGGAGGAGTTGGGGGGAGTTACATGGTGCACAGATTATAATGAGATGTATCACATTCTGCGTCTCCCCCCCCAGCTTGCACCTTGGGGAGAGTCAGTAGGAGGAGTTGGGAGGAGTTACACGGTGCACAGATTATAATGAGATGTATCACATTCTGCGTCTCTGTCCCAGCTTGCACCTTGGGGAGAGTCAGTAGGAGGAGTTGGGAGGAGTTACATGGTGCACAGATTATAATGAGATGTATCACATTCTGCGTCTCTGTCCCAGCTTGCACATTGGGGAGAGTCAGTAGGAGGAGTTGGGGGGAGGTACATGGTGCATAGATTATAATGAGATGTATCACATTCTGCGTCTGCCCCATCTTGCACTTTGGGGAGTGTCAGTAGGAGGAGTTGGGGGGAGTTACATGGTGCACAGATTATAATGAGATGTATCACATTCTGCGTCTCCCCCCCCAGCTTGCACCTTGGGGAGAGTCAGGAGGAGTTACATGGTGCACAGATTATAACGAGCTGTATCACATTTTGCGTCTCTGCCCCAGCTTGCACCTTGGGGAGAGTCAGTAGGAGGAGTTGTGGATAAATTACATTGTGTACCGATTATAATGAGATATATCACATTCTGCGTCTCTGAGCAGCACTCTTTTTCCTTTTATTTGCCCCCCCCCCCCCAAATCCTCCTCATCTGAAGTGGTGTAAATCCTAACTTCTGCATCAGATGTAAGAAACAGTTCTTAAACATGATGGAGCTCTGCACCAAAACACAGAGCGGTGCGTCCAAACAAACGTTTCTCATTGATACGTCTTCTTGTTTGCCTGTAATTTCCCAGAATCAGCGTTCAAAGTGACAGTTTGGGCTCTTGGGGAGATTGTGTAAATGCACATGTAAGATTTTCTTGTCTTTTGTGCCCCTTTGAAAACATGTATGGAAACGCCGGACAATCTTCTAAACCCACTGGCTGCTTTATTCTTTTTTATAGCGATATTCTTAAAAAGCACGCAAATGAGAAATATGCGAATCCAAAACAGACTCCATTTTCTAAAGCAATTTAATTTCGCAGCTTTCATCTCATACCAAAAAAAAAACCCCAAATGCTTTATATTTCTAAATAATGAGTCTAATGTTTATGGTCTGATCCTGAACTTCTTGGGGTTTGGGAAAAAATGAGACTTCACATAAAAGTCTTTTGATTAGAAGTTCTGCAGTCACAGGAGTTTTCGATACAATAATGAAAAGGCCTTTCAGAATTCTAGCATGAACACAGCCCAGCATGACACCACTACGAAAATGAAGAACTTGGCAGGATATTGACACCATTAAGCCTTGATAGTGACCAGGGTCAGGTTAAACAAGTTACAAAAGAATGCCATAAAAATGGTAAAAGTACTGCGTTTAGAAGGATGTCTGCAGAATCAGTGAACCCTGATCTCCGTGGCCCTAAATATTGGCCTTGTTCTTCACTCCTCACTGATGCCGAGAGAAATAAACTCTCAAGGAAGGCTTGTTCTTTAGGGTATAATGAGATGTAGTGCATTGTAATCTAAGAACATGGTGTTCCCATTCTAATAACCATCATTCTGCAACTGTAATGAGCCTGTGATTCTGCCCCTCCATCACCACTCTAGTAATTACTCCCAGGAGTAAAGGAAGGGAACTTCCAACCAATAAACATTTGCCCATTAGATACGTCTAAAAGTTATGTTGTGCACAATATGAAATGTGCACACGCCAAACATAGTACACTGTAAAAACTATCACTTAGAGCATTGCGGGCCGCATGCGGCACTTAGGGGCTTTAGCTGTGGTCCCCAACTACTGGCCACCCCAGTACAGAGGGAGGGGAGATGTTGCGGGTGTAGATTGTATCTTCCACCCCCGCTCCCTTAGCTGCAATAAAATAAATACTGGTTCTCTCCTCTCGTGCTAATGGCTCGTTCCTAATGCAAGAAAAGGAGTGGCAGAGTATTCACCATCACGTCGACATTAGGCAGCTGACCAGATTGGGGAGAAGCTACTAGCTGTTGCTGCAGAATCCCTGTGAGTTGTGTGAAAAAGAAAGTACACCCTCTTTGAATTCTATGGTTGTTACATATCAGGACATAATAACAATCATCTGTTCCTTAGCAGGTCTAAAAATTAGGTAAATACAGCCTCAGATGAACAACAACACATGACATATTACACCGTGTCATGATTTATTTAACAAAAATAAAGCCAAAATGGAGAAGCCATGTGTGAAAAACTAAGTACACCCTTACTGCTTCCATAGGAATTAAGATGCTAAGTAGCAGACAGGTGCTGCTAATCAAATGCCCATGATTAATTGATCATCAGCAAGTGTGACCACCTCTATAAAAGCCGAAGTTTTAGCAGTTTGCGTGTCTGGAGCATTCAGGTGTGTGTAACACAATGCCAAGGAGGAAAGACATCAGCAATTATCTTAGAGAAGCAATTGTTGCTGCCCATCAATCTGGGAAAGGTTATATGACCATTTCCAAACAATTTAAAGTCCATCATTCTACAGTGAGAAAGATTATTCAAAAGTGGAAAACATTCAAGACAATTGTCAATCTTCCCAGGAGTGGACATCCCAGCAAATTCACCCCAAGGTCAGACCGTGCAATGCTCAGAGAAATTGCAAAAAAACCAAGAGTTACATCTCAGACTCTACAGGCCTCAGTTAGCATGTTAAATGTTAAAGTTCATGATAGAACAATTAGATAAAGACTGAACAAGTATGGTTTGTTTGGAAGGGTTGGCAGGAGAAAGCTTCTTCTTTCTAAAAAGAGCATGGCAGCACGGCTTAGGTTTGCAAAGTTGCATCTGAACAAACCACAAGACTTCTGGAACAATGTCCTTTGGACAGACGAGAATAAAGTGGAGATGTTTGGCCATAATGCACAGCGCCACGTTTGGCGAAAACCAAACACAGCATATCAGCACAAACACCTCATACCAACTGTCAAGCATGGTGGTGGAGGGGTGATGATTTGGGCTTGTTTTGCAGCCACAGGACCTGGGAACCTTGCAGTCATTGAGTCGACCATGAACTCCTCTGTATACCAAAGTATTCTAGAGTCAAATGTGAGGCCATCTGTCTGACAGCTAAAGCTTGGCCGAAATTGGGTCATGCAACAGGACAATGATCCCAAGCTCAGCAGTGATACTGATGTGATGTGATACTAGAAAGATTGCATTGTAACCTTGCGATATGCATGGCTTCTTTCCATATCATGTTATCGTCTGCAATACAACCTTATCAGTACATAAGAGTTCATTCTAGGCAATGTACGTACAGTATTGCATTGCTCCTTTTATACTGAGATGGCTCGCACAGAATAGGAAGGAATTCCCCATTTCTGCAGCTGTCTACATCATTTTTTTTTTAGTTCTCTAATGTAGTTTGCTAAGGAAATTACAGTGATTGAAATTCAGAAGGTCAGGCTGGAGTTGGGCTTGGAAACTGTTCAAATATGCTTACAGGTTTCAAACTATTTAGCAGCTATATCCAAGTAGTGATTTCATAACAAAGGAACGGTTAATTTCACACTCTAGATAACATTTTCCCCGGAAAGCAGTAACGCATGTTGATAGAGAAAATATTAAAGGTCAAACAGGCTAGAGAAACATAAAAATCCATTAATCCAGATCATTAGAAATAGAGTGTGGACTCTGCAAAAGTAATCAGATTTGGATGTGCTTATCCTCTTCCCATGTAATCCATTTGACACATTTTGTGTTAAGGATTATCCCAGTTATTTACAAAGCATGATCTGAAATACAGGATTAGTGGGCAAATATCTGTGCTAATTCACTGTTACATAAAAAAATGGTAGTGTTGTTATTAAGACAAATGTTAACAAACCATAAACAGCTCTATTACCAAAGAGATGATTGGGTAGAATGGGGCAGTTCCCACACAAATTCTCTCAGTTGAAAGTGAGCTCAATGCAATGCCCTTTAAGGAATATTACAAACCATTGAACCCCCTCCTACCCAGCACACAGGTGTTTTCCTTGCAGACGTCAAGGAACCTTATCAGAGAAACTGCCTTATCCTGAACTTATCTGATAAGACTCTTTTAAGTTGTAGTGACTTTTGGGCTCATTGTTTTAGGAATAAAAATATAGTTAGAAAATCAGTGAGCAGGGAAGAACTGTAACTAGAGAGGTAAAAATGGACCTCATACTGTACAGCAGTGATTCCCAACCAGGGTTCCGTGGACCCCTGGGGCTCCTTGAAGCAGTCTCAGGGGTACCCCCTATGGACCACAGAACCCCCCCCCCTCCTGGGGGTGGGTTTTTTTGGTATGTATTTTGTAGGGTGGATTGAGAGAGAGTGGGGTAATTGACGGAAGCTGGGGTGAGTGAGAGAAGAGAGGGGGGCAGGAGGGAGTGAGTGAGGAAAAGAGGGAGTAAGAGTGAGGCGCAAGGGATAAATACATGGGAGGTGGGAGAGTTAGTGAGATGGATGGGAGAGAAATACATTGGTAGAGGGTGGGAAATAGAGGTGGCTCGTGAGGTGTGACATTTTGTGACTGACCCCTGTCGAACCTAATATGTGTCAGCCAGATAGGGGATCCCCGAGATTTTTCTAAATACTTCAAGGGTTCCTCCAAACAAAAAAGGTTGGAAATCACTGCTGTACAGTATGCGGAAGAAATGTTCTGAACATATACATGTGCTGCAGGAACTCCCTCCTTAAAGTTTGTTTCTGTGTGTTTGTACCCTAATGATCATCATGCCAAAGGCCTACTCTGAAACGCCTGCTGAAACAATGTGACCCCCAATGACTTTCCTCTTGTTTCTTACGATTTTGATCTTTCTTATTGAGTTACACTGTCAAATATACCGCAAATACACATACCATGTGTGAGCACAGTCACACGTCCCAGGCAAGTCTGCAATCATCTCCTTCCTAGCATACGATGCTTCTACTGCAGCCAGGGATTCTGGGAAATGACGAGCAAATGAGCGCACAGTAACACTTTCGGCTTCAAATCCATTTCGAAGCTATGTCAAATATAGTATCCATCTGGAAAGCTATCATTTAAACTATTATTAAAACTACATGCAAAATAAATAACCATACCAACCCTGGGAACAAGAATCAGAACTTCTTTGCTTACATAATGATACATTCTGTATAATAGATATGGTATTTGGTAAAATACTTCATTATTAAGGGTCTTAATCCAGTTGCATGGTGGGTGCTCTGAGGGGCAGGGGCAGTGAGTACCACGGTGATAACATCTGTTACAACAAGGAGAGAAGGACAGAATCTCTGCTGTTGCCAAGCAACCTGGACACGGGAAGAAGGAACATGCTTCGTGACAGTGCAGATCTTCGTTTAATCAAACTTCCATCCCAGAGGACACTTTAATGAGCTTTTCCAATGGCAGCTACAACTGGGACTCTGACAGACTGTCAGGTCAAGGCCAGAGGTTGCATGCTCCCAGATGTCCTCAACACCTGTCACACCCACGACATGTGAATCTATGCAATGAAAAGATTGAACTGAGAATGGGCTATCCACCATTCATACTATTCAAAGTACTACACCCAGTGCAAGATGAAAGAGCTGCAGGCTGGAGGTGGTGTAGCAGCGATAGCTTTCTATTCCAAACTCAGTGGCTCATACTGGACCAGCGCGGTGTGTCCTCATTCTCACGGGACTACACGGGGACAGGGATAGACAATTCTTCCCCGTGGGGCCCAGAGGAACTTTCGGCTACAGTAGTGTACCTCATACAGTAGAATGCCAGTGACTGGTATTGAGCAAGCTGTGATTAAGCCCACTCCTGTTGTATTGTTTTGCAAGGTATAGTTTCGGGTATCTTGAAAAGTTAACGTCTGCAGTCTAACGTCTGCCTACCAGGAGGCTCAACCTGACTCTGCAAGAGAAGGGCTGCGTTAGTTGCAAAGAAGCCAATGTTCCCATTAATTGCAAGGGTTTCAATGTGAAATACACTCAGAGATTGACCTTAAATTGTTCACGCTGTGACACTGTATGTGACCCATCATTTTATGGTTTGTTCATGTACTAGCCTTTGTCCATTGAGCTACTAAAGATTCCCTTGAGCTATCAGCTGCATCAGCTTGGTCCATGTACATGACCCCTTCATGCTAGTTTCTAGTGAGGTGGGAATTCCACTGTTAGACAGTAGCATCATCATATGTAATAACTGGTACTCCATCATTTCTTGATTTGCATTTTAATGTACCGGGGGTGGGGGGGTGTTGTCCTTTTTGTATTCCCTACTGGGACTGAATGAGTGATTTACAGGAGTCAAACTGCATTAGAAAACATAGATAAGGGACTTATCTTCTGTCTAAAACTTCATCATGGTCCTCACTAGCATCAATAGACATTCTGGACTAAATATATGTCAAAAATGTATTGAAATGACATTTGGCAGACTAATGACATTTATTTCCCTTTCCATAACATGGATAAAATAATATTGGTACAGATATCGCTCATGCAAATTGAGAACATTTGCTGCCTCCAAGACATGTTTCAAGTACCAGCTCGCAAGAATAACCTTGTATGTCATTATCCATATGTTCACTCCCTTGGGTGAGCTTCAAGTTTGAGTATTTGTGTAGTACCGCTGTAACCTTTACAACATAATTTGTAGATAACACTTCAAATACAAGTTCTAATATGTTTCGTTACCGTATGCCAGCACCCAAAAACATTACATTTCATTATTTGTAACCCTTAAGCCACAGACCATCTTAGATTACAAAAATGTAAACATTAACTTCCTCTTTCAAATCTTCCCCTCTATATGCTGTTCTTATCTTAGTTAAATAACTTCAAAACTAGTTAGGCTTGCATCCCTTTGGGATGCTTTGCTGCACTTTGCTATTCAGCTGCAGTGATCTATATATTTTGCTTTTTTTACATACTGTATATAAGGGAATCCCTCGATATACGGAACAGATATTTTCCTGAAAAGTTGTCCGTAAAGCGAAACCCTGTATAGTATATTGAAACCTATTTTCCCATTGACTTCCATTATATCTATATCTATAAGTCTCAAATAATGGTTGTGTGTGTATGTCTGCTGGACAGCTCATTGGCCTGCGGGCCAGGCAGGGAGGAGCCAGGCAGGGAAGAGAGACACGCACACACTCCTCACACCGTGACCACGTGCGCCTCTGAGCAACAACACACACACACTGTTGAGGTTTGACCTTGCTTGGCCTCACTCTCCCCCGTCAGCCGAACCGCAGCTCACCTTCCACACACCCCCCTCACCCCCTCTCCCGGTGCCCCTCACTCTCTCCCCCCCCACCTCACCCAAACCCGGACGCTCCGCAACATCCCAAGCCGCACCATCACCCTCACGTGCGCCGCCCTGCACCGGCTCCCGGACGGAGGGGAAGCGCGGCGCGGCCCTCCTGCTCAGCAGCAAACTCCAGGCTACTCCCCCCTCGCTCCCAACGAGGAACGGAGGGGAAGCGCGGCGCGGGCCTCCTGCCACTCTTGCCCCCCGCCAACTTCCTGAGCCCACCTCCTGCCCCAGCCAGATGCCACGGGGATATCGGTGCCAGGAGGGGAACCGTCTGCCGCCAGGAACCACCACCCAGCCAAGGTAAGTCACCCACCGTCTCCCACCCACGCACTCTCACCCAGTTACCCACCGTCTCCCACCCACCCACTGTCACCCAGTCAAAGTCAACCACCCACCCACACACCCACCCAGTCACTCACACACCCACCCACCCAGTCACCCACACTCCCACCCAGTCACCCACACAATCACACACCCACACAGTCACCCACACATCCACCCAGTCATGCACCCAGTCACCCACACCCACCCACCCACTTTCACCCAGTCACTCACTCACCCACTCAGTCAGTCACCCACTCAGTCAGTCACCCACTCAGTCAGTCAGTCAGTCACCCACTCAGTCAGTCAGTCACCCACTCAGTCAGTCAGTCACCCACTCAGTCAGTCAGTCACCCACTCAGTCAGTTAGTCACCCACTCAGTCAGTCAGTCACCCCACCCACTCACTCAGTCACCCCACCCACTCACTCAGTCACCCCACCCACTCACTCAGTCAACCTACTCACCCACAGCCACCCACCCAGTCACCCACCCACAGTCACCCATTCAGTCACCCATTCAGTCACCCACTCACCCACCCATTCAGTCACCCACTCACCCACTCACCCACCCATTCAGTCACCCATTCAGTCAGTCACCTATTCAGTCAGTCACCCAAAACCACCCACCCATTCAGTCAGTCACCGACCCCACCCACCCACTCACCAACCCCACCCACTCACTCACCCAACCCAGTCACTGACCCACCCAGTCACCGAACCCAGTCACTGACCCACCCAGTCACCGAACCCAGTCACTGACCCACCCAGTCACCGAACCCAGTCACTGACCCACCCAGTCACCGAACCCAATCACCGACCCAGAAAAAGTCACCCAGTCACCCACCCACCGACCCAAAGTCATAGTCATACACCCACCCACCCAAAGTCAAAAAGTCACCCACCCACCAACCCAAAGTCACCCACCGACCCAAAGTCACCCACCCACCCCCCGACCCAAAGTCACTCACCGACCCAAAGTCACCTCCCCACCCACCGACCCAAAGTCACCCACCCACCGACCAAAAGTCACCCACCCACCCAAAGTCAAACCGACCCAAAGTAAAACTGTCCCAAAGTCACCGACCCAAAGTCACCCACCCACCCAGTCACTGACCCAAAGTCACCCACCCACTCAGTCACCGACCCACCCACCCACTCAGTCAAGTGTCACCCACCCACTCAGTCACCCATCCACCCACACAGTCACCCACACACTCAGTCAACTCAGTCACCCACCTAGCTGTCAAGGGGGGAGGGGGGGGAAGCCCAACCCTGTCACTCGCCCCCCCAAAATTACATCCCGGGCAACGCCGGGTATATCAGCTAGTACAACATATATCTAACATACCCGATGAATGATCCTGAGAGGTTCGAAATCTTGTAAACTACTTGCTGGTCCAATAAAAAAAAGTATCATACCCCCTACCCCTCACTCTCCTTTGTTACTACATTATATAACTAAAGATGCGTTCCTATGGAAATAAATTCAACCCAAGACATAATAAAATCACACAAACCTTTTTTTAAGCACATATTTAATGGAACACTGATCATTTTATGATAAAATATTAATAATAACGGTTATAATAAGTCACAAAGTAAAAATACTGTAATTACCAGAAACTGGTGATCGCTGTGTGAGGCGGTGGTTCAAGGATATGTGAGGGAATGGGGGTTACTGGGAGGGGCTACCTCCCCCCCCCTCGGAGTCCCACACACCCCCAAATGTATAATTTAGAGATTCAAAATTCAGTAAATGTGAATTTAACATTCTGTATATTCAATTTATTCCTTCATTTATAAATCATATAATAGCGAAATTCCGTATATCGAATTGCCGTATATCGAGGGATGCCTGTTTATATCACCTGTACTGTATGTTAACTACTGTTTCTATAAAATATATGGTAACGTGTTACATTTGTGAAACAAACGAATGCATTCCCAGGTGGATTTTATGACTGGCCATCAAGAATAAATAAGAACCATTTTGATAACATTTTAAGAAAGCTTTTTTTAGGCTGTCTCCTCTGATGTTTGTTTTTTTTATGTTGTAGAAGTGCATATATCTAGTGCCTTGTATTTTTAGGTGCATTCAGGCAATCTGAATGCCAGTCTTATCAAACTAATTCAAAATTTTGCTCAATATTTCAAAGAAAACTTAGATAATTACAGTATATGTCACCGTCTCTTGGCTGCAAAGCAGTAGTAGATGAAATCAATTATATTATCCCCAAATCCAATGGAAAACAATATAAGTTTCCCAAGACAGGAAGAAAAGAGAGTGAAGTTGCAATAAACCCCTAAAGAGGAATTATTATTGTGGAGGATGGTTTTGCTCTAAATTAACTCTTACTGTACATCCAGTTTTGTATAAACTCTTCCTATTTACACTTTGGAGGCTATATTTGCTATATTTGATGATCAGTTATCAGGTCTTACGCTATGATCAATTTTGTTCAGTGAGATTTTTGCAATTGTTACCCTGGAAAGTAAGAAGCATTACTGTATATCAGCAACAGATTACCACAGAGAGAGTAACATCCATCTGCAAACATCGCTCATATATATATATCTATATATATATATCTAATAATCAAAAAATAAATAGATGATACCGTTCTGTGGCTAACGAAATGCTTTTATTTGTGCGAGCTTTCGAGATACACTGATCTCTTCTTCCGGCGATGTTACACTGAATGAAGCAAAAGGTACAGTATACTTAAAAACAGTGTCTCTTGGAATGTTATCTGTGCTGTTCCTTCCCCCGGTGTGGATGTGTTTTATGGCTAGAGGTGTCAAAAGGTTAATTGAAAGCAAGTGAAGAAAGAGTGTGTATGTGTATCAGTGTGAATAAAAATGAATGGAGAGCCCACAGTATATACAGTGCTTTACACAAGGTGTGTGTGGAGTGGGAGTGGATATAAATGGTGTGGGTGGGTGTGGAAATGTGAGAGTTTGTAGCACAACTAAAAGTGTGTGTGGATACTTAGTGGTCCCTATTGGTGTATAGGGATGGAAAAACAAGGAGTATTAGTATGTGTGAGAGACAGCTGTGTGTGCATACATATAGCACAGTATGTACAGACATGGCCTTTAGCGCTCATGGGACGAGAGTTCACTAGTGTCAGTAATGACTCATAAAATTTCGATCTCTGTTTAGGCCACTGCTAAGTTTCCCGAACAGTTGCATAAATTTGTATTCATGCAACCGTCTCTCTTTCGGGTTTTTAAGATTACCTTTGAGTATGGCAACCCTCAGATCGTTCATCTTATGGCCAGAGTCAGAGAAATGTTCGCCAACAGGACTGTCTCTTGTACCGCGTGTGATGCTGTGGCGATGCAGGTTCATTCTCTTGTTTAGCCCCTGCCCTGTCTCACCTATGTAGTAGCAGCCCCCTGGGCATTTCATGCACATGATGAGGTACACGACATTGCTGGAAGAACAGGTGAACCTTCCTCTGATTTTGTATTCCCGATTCCTGTGTGGTATTTGTATTGTGTCCGCTGTGTAGAGCATTGCGCAGGTTTTGCATCTTGGGTCCTGGCATGGTTTTGTCCCGCATTCAGTTGTACTGCTGAATACTTTACTCCTCACCATAATATTCTTGAGATTATGGGGTTGTCTGTATGATAATAAGGGTGCTTCAGGGAAGACCCTGTTGCAGTCTTGTATCTTCCCTGGAGGATGGGTTGTAGTTTCCTGGCGATCTTGCGTAGGGCTCCTAGGTGTGGGTTATATGTGACCACCAAAGACCGCTTTACCTGTCGCTTGTCTCCTTCTGTTAGTATTCAAGGAGATCACTTCTTGGTATTCTGGTGGCTTTTGGTGAATTTGCTGGTCTACAATTCTGTGGTTATATCCACGGTTTATAAAGTCTGATCTCAGGCTTTAATCCGCTGGTCTCTGTCTGCTGTGTCGGAGCATATCCGGTGTATCGTATGGCTTGACTGTAGATGGTTGCATGTTGGTGTGTGTCGGGTGGAAGCTGTTGTCCCTCAAATAGCTGGCTCTGTCTGTAGGTTTGCGGTATACAGAGGTCTGTAGTTGGTTGTTCTTTATAGTAATGGTGGTGTCTAGGAAATGTACTTCATCGGGGATGGGTGAGTTTGAGGTTGATGGTCGGGTGGAAAGTATTGAAGTTGTCATAGAACTGTAGGAGGTCCTGTTCGCCAGAGGTCCAAAATCAGGAGGATGTCATCGATGTAGCGAAGGTATGTAAGGGGTTCAAGTGACAGGTGGACAGAAAGTCACTTTCCAGTTGTGCGCAGAACAGATTGGCATACTGTGGCGCCATCCGAGTACCCATAGCGGTCCCGGTTGTCTGAAGGTATGTGTCATTTCCAAATGTGAAGTAGTTATGGGTCAGAATAAATTCGATGCATTTAGTCACTGTCTCTGTGAGTGGCTCCTGCGGTCCCAGAAAGTATCTGCAGGCTGAAATCCCATCCTCGTGGGGGATGTTGGTATAAAGTGACTCTACATCCATGGTTGCTAGTAGTGTTCCTGTTGGGAGGGGGCCAATTGCATTCAGTTTGTTTAGCAGGTCGGTGGCATCCTGGATATAGCTGGGTGTGTTCCTGACAAGTGGTTTTAGAATGCCCTCCACCCAGCCAGAAATATTCTCGGTAAGTGTGCCAGATCCAGAGATAATGGGGCGCCCAGGGTTGCCCTCTTTGTGAATTTTAGGGAGCATGTAGAATGTGCCAGGTTTTGGGTTAGCTGGTATCAGGTCCAGAATTTGTTCTCTTGTGCGGATCGGGAGTGTTTTAATGATCCTGTTGAGTTCTCGCATGTATTTTTTAGTTGGATCCTCCTGCAGTTGGGTGTAATACTTTGAATCAGAGAGTTGCCTGTGTGCTTCCCGCAGTTAGTCTGTGGTGTTCATTATGACCACTGCTCCTCCCTTGTCTGCAGGTTTGATTGTTATGTTGTGGTTGGCCTTTAGCGATTCTATGGCTCTCCTCTCCATCAGTGTCAGATTATATGTTTGTTTCCTTACTTTGTCCAGGATGGTGGTTTTGGCGCTGTGTCTGAAGCTTTCAATGTACCGGTCCAATGTGGGGTTGCGCCCAGTTTGTATATATATATAGACTGTCAGTCAGTCAGTCAGTCACCCCTGCCCCCCTCTCTCTGGTCTCCCCCCGTCTCCCCTCTTTCTGAATCTCCCCCCGTCTCCCCTCTTTATGGTCTCCCCCGTCTCCCCTCTTTATGGTCTCCCCCCGTCTCCCCTCTTTCTGGTCTCCCCCGTCTCCCCTCTTTCTGGTCTCCCCCGTTTCCCCTCTCACTGGTCTCCCCCCATCTCCCCTCTCTCTGGTCTCCCCCCGTCTCCGCTCTATCTGGTCTCCCCCCTCTCCCCTCTCTCTGGTCTCCCCCCTCTCTCTGGTCTCCCCCCTCTCTCTGGTCTCCCCCGTCTCCCCTCTCTCTGGTCTCCCCCGTCTCCCCTCTCTCTGGTCTCCCCTCTCTCTGGTCTCCCCCCTCTCTGGTCTCCCCTCTCTCTGGTCTCCCCCATCTCCCCTCTCTCTGGTCTCCCCCCCTCTCTCTGTCTCCCCCGTCTCCCCTCTCTCTGGTCTCCCCCGTCTCCCCTCTCTCTGGTCTCCCCCGTCTCCCCTCTCTCTGGTCTCCCCCTCTCTCTGGTCTCTCCCCTCTCTCTGGTCTCCCCCGTCTCTCCTCTCTCTGGTCTCCCCCATCTCCCCTCTCTCTGTCTCCCCTCTCTCTGGTCTCCCCCCTCTCTGTCTCCCCTCTCTCTGGTCTCCCCCATCTCCCCTCTATCTGGTCTCCCCCCTCTCTCTGGTCTCCCCCCATTTCCCCTCTCTCTGGTCTCCCCCGTCTCCCCTCTCTCTGGTCTCCCCCCGTCTCCCCTCTCTCTGGTCTCCCCTGTCTCCCCTCTCTCTGGTCTCCCCCCCCTCTCTGGTCTCTCCCCTCTCTCTGGTCTCCCCTGTCTCTCCTCTCTCTGGTCTCCCCCGTCTCCCCTCTCTCTGGTCTACCCTCTCTCTGGTCTCCCCCCTCTCTGGTCTCCCCTCTCTCTGGTCTCCCCCCTCTCCCCTCTCTCTTGGTCTCCCCCCCTCTCTCTGGTCTCCCCCCGTCTCCCCTCTCTCTGGTCTCCCCCGTCTCCCCTCTCTCTGGTCTCCCCCCGTCTCCCCTCCTCTCTGGTCTCCCCCCTCTCTCTGGTCTCCCCCGTCTCCCCTCTCTCTGGTCTCCCCCCGTCTCCCCTCTCTCTGGTCTCCCCCCCTCTCTGGTCTCCCCCCGTCTCCCCCTCTCTCTGGTCTCCCCCGTCTCCCCTCTCTCTGGTCACCCCCCTCTCTCTGGTCTCCCCCATCTCCCCTCTTCTCTGGTCTCCCCCGTCTCCCCTCTCTCTGGTCTACCCTCTCTCTGGTCTCCCCCGTCTCTCCCTCTCTCTGGTCTCCCCCATCTCCCCTCTCTCTGGTCTCCCTGTCTCCCCTCTCTCTGGTCTCCCCCGTCTCCCCTCTCTCTGGTCTCCCCCCCTCTCTCTGGTCTCCCCCCTCTCTCTGGTCTCCCCCGTCTCCCCTCTCTCTGGTCTCCCCTCTCTCTGGTCTCCCCCTCTCTGGTCTCCCCTCTCTCTGGTCTCCCCGTCTCCCCTATCTCTGGTCTCTTTCTCCCCTCTCTCTTTCTCTCCCCTCTCTTTTCTCTCCCCCCTCTGTCTCCTCTCTCCTGTCTCTTTCTCTCTCTCCCTCCTCTGTCTTTTTCTCTCTCTCCCTCCTCTGTCTCTTTTTCTCTCTCCCTCCTCTGTCTCTTTTTTCTCTCTTTCTCTCTCTCCTCTCTCTCTCTTTCTCTCTCTCCTCTCTCTCTCTTCCTCTCTCTTTCTCTCTCTCCCTCTCTTCCTCTCTCTTCCTCTCTCTCTTCCTCTCTCTCCCTCTCTTCCTCTCTCTCCCTCTCTCCCTCTCTCTCCCCCTCTCTCCCCTCTCTTCCTCTCTCTCCCCTCTCTTCCTCTCTCTCCCTCTCTTCCTCTCTCTCCCTCCCTCTCTCTCTCTTCCTCTCTCTCCCTCTCTCTCCCTCTCTCTCCCTCTCTCTCTCTCTCTCTCCCTCTCTCTCTCTATCTTCCTCTCTTCCC